>NC_137543.1:62550533-62735533 GCF_963082525.1 Nesoenas mayeri | reverse complement strand
ACAGTTATTTTCCTGTCTCTGTCCCCCAACTGCATCCAAGGCCTTTGTGAACACTGTCTTTATAATATGCCCTTAAACGTCACTGGGCTTTCAAGATCAGCCTTATAGGCAGTGTGTTCTGCTGATTTGCATTGCTAATTATATTGTACTAAATTTAGTTTATAGTGATAAAAAATATCAACATGATGCTTTACAGCATCTATGTAATCTGAGCTTCTTTCAGGACTATTTCTGGGTTATGCAGATAAAATGGCCCCTTGAAACAATGGGGATTTTTTTTGCTTTTTTGCTTTTCCATTTTGTACCCATTGTGTGATCTCAGTGCTCCAGATGTGATTTCACTGAGGTTCCTCAGCCATTCTCCATCGCTTTCTAGAAAGGGGAAAGGGGGGTTAGGAAGAGTGAGTGACATGAGGGGGGCTATTTTTACAGGCCCGGTGCACGGTGATTAGAACAGGCTTATGGTCTGCATATGTACATGGAAAAATCTCCCAGCAATTGACCTGCTAAGTGAATATATATTAGAGAGCAGTAAATAAAAAGGCTATGAGGTTTTAGTTAACAAGAACTGACTGATACTTAAAAGCCAGGTTCTGCCCCCCTCCCTACTCCTCCTCAGTGCTAGCTTGTTATCCTTTCACACTGGACAATACAACAGCACGTCTGTCTCTCCCCCTCTTCTCCCCAAATCAAAGATCAAAGGCTGCATTTGTAAAGCAAATAGTTGGAGAGCTACAGCCGGGTTTGATGAAAACCCACTCCAGGCCTCTTGGGAGATATTACCTTCCTCATTATTCCACTGATTGGCCTTATTTCATCCAAGGATTACTGCACATTCTCCTGACGGCTGATGAGCAGCTTCATGAATATACAAAATAATCCGGCGGCACTGGGCCAGCACTGATTATTATTGTGAAACTCGGAGGAGCAGCTTCAAATGAGCTGCTGGAGACTGTGGAACTCTTCCTCCCCGTTTTCCATCTGATTTTACCACAAGGATCCTTATTAGGCTATTTTTCACATGTCTGTGAAGAGAAGGAGAAAGAGAGAGAGATATTGCATCTAGTTAAAAATGATCAGGGAATTCTGGGTACCAGATGTTTTTTGCTTAATATTGCAAAATGGCTTTTATTAGATTACACTAAGCACTTACTAACTACAGTTAAACTGCTTTGCAGAGAAACCTGATGGGAATGCTGCCCTAAATAGCTTCTTCCTATTTATCTTTTTTTTTGGGGGGGAGCAACTTCATCTTGGGTGGGTGGGTGCGTGGGCAGGTGCGCAGGCAGTGAGCATGTCAAGGCATGCAGGAGCAGGCTGGCAGAGAAGTGGGTTTTCCCGAAGTTACGGAGCACTGGAAGGCTGCAGTGCTGAGGAGAAGCCATGGCTGATGCAGTGATCAGGGCCTGAGTCTCAGCCAGGAGTAATAAGACTTCAACCTGCCCTCCAGCCTCTTTGGCCACGGACCTGGGCCAAGTGCTCATGGAACTGCCAGTCTAGGGAGCTGAGGTCTATATTTTCCAGTTCGACCTAGCGGAAGCTTTGTTGATGCAAAGCACCTGTGATAAACTCTTAAACCAGAGCCAAAAGCAATCTTTTCTGAGAGACTCAGATTCTAGATAGGAGCCATTTTGTGGCAGAGACTTTTTTGTGTCATCCTCTTCTTCCTTTTTTTCCTTTTGTTTTCAAGAGTATGCCCACAGGCTATTTAAAAGTGTGACTGAAAATGGTGGCTCTCCCTTCATTCTACTTTTCTGGATGCAGCCAAGTTGTTTTGTGTTTGATAGAAGCCCTTCCTCTCTCAAACCTTTAATCTCAATTAAGCTAAACAAGGAGGTTCCCCTCTTGGAGGCCTCTCTCAGCCCCAGCACCAAACACGGCGCCCGATTTACAATGCTGCCAATTTAATATCTGATAAACGGAGACCCTGTAATTGTCATTTACAGTTGGGTGCACTTGTTTTTAGTGATTGTGAACTACTGAACTGCCCCATGCTATAAATGTCTTATCCTACACTCTGTAATGTGTCACATGAAATAAAGGACTGACACAAGTGACTTCCTGCTCCCTCGAACCTCGTTAACCACAGTTAAACCACGTTTTAAACAGGTATGTTATATTTTCACAGCAGAGAAGTCAGAAAATCTACTGCACTTCCTCTGACAGTGACATGCTGTCTCCTTCTTTCAGAGAAGACAGGCTGGTGGCTCACCAGAGAGACCAGCTGTTAACCCTTTCTAGAGATGCCACGAACTCTCATGCAGCTGTTGGGTGCTTGCAAGCTCCTGTTATCAGTTAAAGGGTACTTCTCGCTATGCATTCAGGTGTAAACATTTTTTATTATATTTTATTTGAAATTGTCAAAGAATAATGTATTAGTCACCTTTATAAATACACTTAATAATAGATCAGATGGTTTGTCTTGCTGGAAGCCCGTTGCTGGGAATGAGTTTGGGGGGGAGAGACTGACAAGGCAGCCTTTTCTTTTTTTAAACAGTGTCTTGATGAACAAACCAGTGCTGTATTTTAAACGAGGCTTTTGCACTGAGCTACCCCTGCACGGTAATTTAATGAATCTACATTTCCTGACTGAAGTGATAAGGATGAAACATTTTAAAATAACTAAAAGGTAGATACACCAAAAAAGTCTGATGAAACATTAAATGAATGTAGTGTAACACATTATCTTTGCTTCTGCACATCCAAAAAGTGCAATGGACTAAAACATTGCATTAAGCCAAGAATAAAGCTAAAAATTAAATTGGGTTAGAAAGATCTAGTGTAGTGGTTTATGCACTAAGAAAGCACTAAATTTGGTCATTTAATATCATTCTCTTTACCTCTGATATGCACATTAAAAGCAAACGAAGACTCATGGTAAAAAGTCAGGAGAAAAGGCAGAGCCGAACTTCAGCTTTTAATATGCTTATCTCTTTTTAAACACACGTATTAATTGTTGTTTTATTTACTGTATAGTTATTCTCATTGTCTGTTATTCAGGTGGTGTGAATACCCTGCGACATGAAATACAACAAAGTCTGTTACAGATTAAAACAGGATCCAATAAAGAAGACGTATTCAAAAATATAATACTGCCCCTTCAAATCAATAAATAAAGACAAGCATTTCATACACTAATGCATATATCTATGACCATTATAAATTAGTTGCTTGCCAGAAAATACACTTCTTAGCACAAGTGCCATTATTTAAACTTGTCTCTTTAATGCACACTTAGTATATTTTCTCATCCAAAGCTGCACTGCATAATTAGACAACATCCATTCTTAAAAACTAAAGTAGATGCCAAAAAGGTAATACATAAAGCATGACGTTTTACAAATTTACATCTTCAAAAGTTATGTGTGGTTTCAGATAGAAAAAAATTGCAAAAAGATCACTATATTATAATGGCCTGGGTTTCATCTTAACTTGCTCCATCTGTCGACTGGCAGTAATGTAAGTTATAATGCACTCATTCTTATTCAACTTCAGTGAATGGGTATTTTCCAGGGTAGTTCTATTAAGTGGACAACTAGATAGGTGTCTTAATAGTTTGCTGAATTATGGTTGTTTAAGTCTCTGTTAGATCAATGTGTTGATTGCTGGTTCTTTTCCCAGAAGGCATTTATTGTCTTCTAAGGTGAGTACAGATTTCTGCCTGTATTCCCATCATGGATGGGTCTCCAGCAACCTATTGGTCGTATGCAGCAGCAGTTCTTGCCTTTTCCACTTGGGAGGGCTCTCCTACCCCCATCCCACCCAGATGGATGAGGATGTCTATCTCCTCCTACCCTTCTTCAGTAGCATGGAGGAGCCAGGCTGTTGCCAGATGTCTTGGTGAGAGCTGTGATGCTGTCCTCTGTTCTCTCAACACCCTCTACTGCACAACAAGACACAACTGATCAACCAGAAAGATGAAGGAAAGTGTGGGCCTGCAGAAGGATACAGGGGACCTAGTGACAGAGTACATGGGAAAGATTCAGTTGCTCGATGCCTTCTTTGCCTTAGTTCATTGGTGAAGTCTTCTCTCAGGCCTACTGAATACCTGTGGCTGGTGGCAGTGTTTTGGTAGAGTGCCCATGGCAGAAGAAGATCACAATATGAATCAGTTCTGTGGACTGGGCATGTAAAAAGCCATGCAACCAGTTGGCATCTGATGCTCCTGAGTGAGAAGGCCAGATTTACTGTGGGGGTCCTTTTTAAAGAGCTGTGAAGATCGATGACACAGAGAAAGATCTGGGAAACTACAAGTCAGTCAGACTAATGACAGCTTCTAGAAAGATCATGGATCAAAGCTTCCCAGCATCCACTGCCAAGTGTACAAAGAACACAACAATGAAACAACATGCTGGTATTTACCAAAGGTAAAATGTGCCTGAACAACTTGATTATCTTTTACATTGAAATGACTGGCTTGGTAGATAAGGGGAAATCAGTGGATGTCATCTACCTTGACTTCAGCAATAGTTCCTTGCCACTGTCTCCATAGTATCACTTTAGACAAATTGGAAAGATACAGACTGCAAGGTAGACTGCATGGTGGGTAAAAAAACTCACTCAATGGCTAAGCTTAAAAAGTAATAGTGTTTTAAAGATGAGGTGGTGGATAGTTACTGGTGACATTCTTCGGGGACTAATATTGAGGCCTGTGCTCTGTACTATTTTCATTGACAGTCTGAGTGATGAGATGGGATGAATCTTCATCAAGATTCTGGATGACACCAAGCTGGGGGAAGGTGTGGCATTGGAGTCTGCCAGCAGAGGCTGGCAGTAGGACTGCCAGTCAGAGGGACTTCAACAGCCTGACAGAAACCTCAAGAAGTTCAAAAAAGGCAAATGCAAAGTCTTGCATCTGGGGTGCAAAAACTCCAACAGTACAGGAGAGGAGGGTGATTGGCCAGGGCAGTCTAAAAAAAACATCTGGGAATCCTAGTGGACAAGTTTAGTATAAATCAGAGCAGTGAAGACAAGCTGCCATAGCAAGAGTGTAGACAGAAGGTCAAGGGAAGTGATCATGTCCTGCTGCTCAACCCTCATGAGACCACATCTGAGTAACGTCCAGTTTTGGAGCTCTGCGCTACAGAAAAGACACAGTTAATGTGGAGCAAGTCTGTCAGAAAGCATCCAGGCTGGTCAGGTCACACAAGGAGAGTGGCAAATCAGCATTTGCTTGGCAGATGAATCTACTTGATAATTCTACTGACTAACTGCCGGAACGTTATAGAGGAGGTGGAGCTATGCCCTTCCTGTTGAAAAGACTGGAGGCAATAGTATCAAGGAGCAGCAACGGGAATTCTGATGGGGCACACAACAAAAATTCTTCATGGTGAGAGCAATTAAGCACTGGCCCAGGTTGCCCAAGAGTTGTGAATTCTCCATCCTTAAAGATATTCAGAACTCAAAAACACCCTGGACAACCTTGACCTAGCTTTGAAGTTGGTCCTGTTTTGAGGAAGGAGGTGCACTAGATGACCTCCATGGAATAATTATACTGTGATTCTTATAGTTCAAAATGTGTTCTTGGTTTTATTTTTATGGTTACTTCAGGCACTGTTATTTAAGAGCTATCATAGAGAATAAATTCCCTGACTCCTGGACTGTATACTTTTTTCCTGTTTTCCCTATGGTCTATGGCATTTTCACTCTGCTCCTTGTCTCACCTGGCAGCCAGCTTGTGCCTCTCAGCAGCTTTTGCACAATGCCACAGGAAAGCAAAGGCTAGTGGGCCGTACAAGCTGGCCAGCGTGCCAGGAGCCTTTGTGCTTCTGCTTGTTAATCACAAGGTGCTACTGAGGTGTGTAAGCTGGCCAGCGTGCCAAGAGCCTGTGCATCAGCCACACAAAGAGAAATGAGCTAGCAGCAGGCAACAGCAGATTGCAGAGATGTGTCCCACTGCTGTCAGGGGCAAGGCCTGAACCACCCACAGCAATTAGCACAGTCAAATCAGAGGCGGCAGCAGCCAGTTGGACTGGGGCTCGCTGCCTCACCTTCCTACTGGCCTGATCACTCCTCATGCACCCTGTCACACAGGCACCCTCACTTGTTACTGGGAGGGGGTGAGAATCACATTACGTTATATTGCTTTGTATTCTGTTGCATTGTATTATAGAATCACAGAATGCTTGGGGTTGGAAAGGACCTCTGGAGATCATCTAGTCCAACTCACCTGCTAAAGCAATTGCATTCTATTCTATTCTATTCTATTCTATTCTATTCTATTCTATTCTATTCTATTCTATTCTATTCTATTCCATTCCATTCCATTCCATTCCATTCCATTCTAATTCTATTCTATTCTATTCTATTCTATTCTATTCTATTCTATTCTATTCTATTCTATTCTATTCTATTCTATTCTATTCTATTCTATTCTATTCCATTCCATTCCATTCCATTCCATTCCATTCTTATTCTATTCTTATTCTATTCTATTCTATTCTATTCTATTCTATTCTATTCTATTCTATTCTATTCTATTCTATTCTATTCTATTCTATATGTGATATTAGTTACAATATATCATGTTATGTGTTGCTCTGGAGTCACTTTCCCAATCTGAAAGTCTACATACTGCCACCACATTTTGCTCTCTGAAGATGTCCATCCAGCCTGTGAGATGGCTGAAGAGCTGGAAGAGGCTTGCGCTCCCCCTTTTCTTTCCTCTCATGCAGTGCAACAGATTTCACTAAGCAGCTGAAAATGGAAATGGGTGTCCTAGCCTCTGGAGAGCAGGGAATGAGGTTATACAAGAGGCTGCCTGTTGATAACCTGCTCTTTGCTCCAGCAGAGACACTAATGTCAGAGAAGAGCAAGGAGAAATGGCAGAGCTGGGTCCCCAGCATCTCTTACTTAAGGACAGATATCTGCACATCTTTGAGGCAAGGAGTTCTCTGTCACAGAGGGTTCACCCCAGTAAATCAGCATAGTGTTGATTTGTAAGTGGTTGGTCTCATTTACTGCATTCCTCTCTGCAAACTGAGCTTGTGCTCAGCTGCTGGAGCCCAGCCTCACTTCCCTCCAGCCGCTCACTTCCAAAAATTGACATTGCCTCCAGCCCTGGGATGTTAGTGGTATTTTTGTTTTATGTGTTTCCTAACAAGTTGACACAACTTAACAATGTTGGTCTTGTCACCAGATTATTCTTCTAAATGAGACAGTTATTCACAGTGAGTCATTGAATATTTTACAACATGGTTACAGTAGCTGCTCCGACAGGCACCTGCGTATAGATGAGAGTGTACGTACTGTCACGGCTCTGTCAAATAGGAGATGTTTTCTCTACCTTTATTTATACAAGCCATTCACGCTCTCCTCCCTGCCGCTCACAGTCTGCCCTTTAATTCTCACAATGCCATCTTTCCACCTTGTTACTGGAGCAGATGCACAAAGATGGCCCTACTGCTACTGTACACCTTGGGTTCTTTCAGGTGTTTGTGGGAAATACACATTATTAACATTGTGCAACTGGAGATGTGACTTGTAGACCAGAGTGCTTTGGAATAGAGAATCTTTCCTTTGGGATGGGATGACTTTGAAAACAAAGTTCTTCTAAATTTTCCCTTTTCACTCTGCTGCTTGTTTTATTTTTCTCCTTCTTCTAAAGGACTTTATAGCCAAGAGTAACCAGGATACCTACCCAATTCCTTATAAAACCATTTTGTGGCCACCTGGAAATAAAGATCGCTATTGCCTCCCTCCAATCTGAGACCATTCCTAGGGAATGAGTGTGTGCATATGAGTGTGTGAGAGAGTGTGTTTGTGTGCAAGTCTACAGCAATTCTCCAGTTTGTCCAGGGTTTCGGAAATAGGAGCCTAACTTGGGCTCACCCCAGATTTTTGATACATGTTAGTGATCAGAAAACCTTGTTTATCATCTGCAGTAGGTGACAAGACATCAGAACTGAACCACTTAGCTTCTTTGCAATGTGTTTTCTCTCCTTTTTAACATCTGTGATAATACCTGCTTCTCAGATATTGTGGCGCTTTAATTAATTCACATTTTAAAAGAACTTTGAGGTTCAAAGATGTGTGCTACTTGAATATAAACTATGCTTGTAAGAATTTGTGATTTATTTGCGGTGTTTTGGTTCCTTTTTTCTCTCTCCTTTTTTTCTTTCTGGAAAATAATTGTCTCAAAACTAGTTAAATAACAGTAGAATCGGAGCAATAGCTAAAGGGCCTCTATACTCTGTCATCTTGTACCTTGCACCTTGTCAGCAACACCTGTAAAAAGCTGGTGTAAAATGGTAGCGTGCAGCTCTTCTAGTACTTTAGATTCATTTTGCACAGAGCGAACAGACTACACAAGGTGCAAGGCCCAAAGGCCTATGTTTCTGCCCATTTGGGATATGCTCTTTGCATCAAATCTTGAGATTTCTTCCTTTTATTAAAGTAAACCCAAAGGGGTCCCCTAGAGGCATAGCCAATATTCACTCCTTGTGGGCACACAAATCCAGGATTAGCCTGTGGCTGTTCTCAGGGAAAGTGTTCACTAGTGAAGTCTGAGCTGGTGTCAGGCAAGTGCTGTGATGGAGAAGACACGCTCTGTCTGTTTATTCATCTGAATTAGGTGCCTCCAAAATGCATATTTGTATACCCTCAGAGATTAAAACTCCATCATGCCTATGTTTTAAGACAAACAGTTCCTCTGAAACTGTGGTGTTTTTTTTTTTTCTTTTCACATTACCGTGAATTCTCCTTCAAGTCAGGAGGATCTGACACTGAAATTATTCTCTGCTGATTTCTCCCAGCTAACGCACAGAAACACTGAAGATGGGAGATCTTCCAAACCACCAGTTCTCCAGCTAAGTCTGAAATTTTTCCAAGTCTGAGCATCTCCTCCTTTATAGGAAGATGATGCTGAGTCCCTAGCTACTTCTTTAGTTCACCTTTTTGCAAAGATCCTCTAATGTTAAAGCAAAGCAAACCAAAAACTCATCACCAAAACTCCCCTGAATTCCAATATTTACATATTGTTTTGAATCCAACTCTGTATTTAAAGAAGATAAAAGAGGTCCATCCATGTACAAGAATATCCTTGGGTGGCTAAAAATAATAATAATTCAACAGTACTGGAACAGACTCTCATTAATAAACTCAACTTTAAGGTATCATCTGTTTTTTCTGACACTCTAATGATGAAAGATGTGAGGTGTAGGTATTACAGATACACAGATGTCTATCATAAGTAAAAGTAATTATTATAATTATTAAAGTGTCTTACACCTAGAGGCTCTAACTGAGATAACAGTGTTATTTGTGCATGCAGTCAGACACATTTCTCAGTTTGCCTTGTAAGTAGAGAAGAAAAGCAAATAGACATGACCAGGCCAAAAAAAAAAAAAAAGAAAAATAAAGTGAGGCACACAACAGAATCAATCTTGGGCTTTTCAGAGGGCCTTTTTTCAGAGAAACCTTAAGTATCATTGAATTTCAAAGGGAGAATGAGAGCTTAACTCTTTTAGCCCACTGAAAACCTCATCCTGACAGACTTGTCTGAGGTCATACAGGAAGCCTGTGGACAGGGGCAAAACATGTCCAGGGGCAGCAACAAAACCCGAATCTCTAGAACACTTTTGCGCAGAAATAGAGTTTCCTCATACAAATAACCATGTTTGGACTCATGTCTAGCTTAGATTAAAGAGCGATGGATATACATCTATCCTAGTTACCACCAGAACCATGAATTTTAAGAGTTAGTCATCCCCGAGACCTGGAATGGCTCATTCACATGAGACAGAAATATTTCATTCAGCCTTGCACCCCTAGAAGGCTGACACTCCTGAGCAATGAAGCTCCTTTTTCCTTTCTTTTCTTTCTCGATGAGTGATCTTGCCTGCATTTCCACCAAAACAGAGATGCAATATCTCACAAAGTGGTGCACTGCATGTTTCTGCCGACATTCATTGGCTGCGCCTCGCGTGTAGGGCAAAGGCTTAGCCTCTAAGATTTGTTGGCAGCCTCCTGCTCTTTGTTCTTCAGAAATGTGAAAATAGTGTAAATAGCAGCATCTGCAATTGCTCCTGCTGCTCTGACTGCCAGCCAAGTCAGATCCCCCTCCCCTCGGAGAGCAGTCCACATGCTGCACGCAGGACTGGACCAGAGAGGAATTATATGCGGCGAGAGTGCAGCCTCAGGAGTGCCGTGAAGAATACGGGCCATCAGACAGGGAGGCAGATAGACTGCCTCCGAGTTCGGCTATTCCCAAATGAAATTAAAAAAAAAAAAAAGTAAAAATCTCTTCCCCACATCGTGACCCTTATATATATTTTTTAGGATTTTTGTGACTAAATCTATCTTGCTACCAAAAATGTTTTAGAGAATGGGAGAAAATAGAGCACTGGCTTTTTCTCTTGTGCAAGCAGAGCTCTATTCCAAGAGCAACCGACCTTCCTGCTGTGATCCTGTACTTTGCTGTCCACATTCTTACACTGAACACATCATTACAATTCACAGGTTTCAGCAGCTGGGTTCACTAATTTTCTGTTTATGTAGTGCTTTTAAGCATTTTTTAATGTGTATGTAGAAACTAAGTTTTAGGAATGAAAACTGATTAGCTTTTCTTTCTTTCCATATATATATATATATATATATATACACATATATATACACACATATATATGCATACTGTATATATATATTTCTGCCACAGCAGATTTTATTTTCCTCTCCAGCTCAGGTGGAAAAGAGAGTTTAGTCATTTATCAGGATGAAAGGCATTTAAAAACACCTGTTTGTCCATTTGAAATTAGCAAAAGAAATGGAACCGTGGGCAGGCAAAGAGACATGTTCATCCACAATTTGCAACAAGAGAGGCTGGCAAAGAGCCCCACAGCAAAAAACTATGCCTCAGAGAGATGCTGTTGATGGGAGGGTTCTGCAAGCTTCTTTCCAAACACCAAACACCACCAGGCAGTGCCACTCCAAAAGCAAACCCTTCTCATGCATAAAAATGCCATAGCAGGGTCAGTGGCATGGATGAACTGAGTCAAAGTGTCATGTAAGTGATATCTACTGGCTCGACTCATAGGTAGCTGATGGCAAGATTAAAGCCTTAAACCTTCTCTCCCAGCTCCATATAAATATCACACAGAGGGAAAAAAAATCCTGGGGATACACATGGACAGAAGAGTATTTTTTGTGTGTGCTAAGTTGTGATTTTATGTCTTTTTCTTTTTTTTCTTTATTTAACTACTGCAATTTTCCTTCTTTCTTCTGTACACTTCAAGACACAGATTGTACATAAAACTGAGTTTGCAAAAGGATTCAAGTTCTGCCTTGGCTACACGGCAGCTGTCCTGAGCTGATGCTTTATCGTGAAGTTCTTAGTTTGCACTTTAAGCAAAGCATTAATTATCCTTCTAAATTCTGTTTCCAACTTCTCTTCCTTTCTCTCTTAATTCACTCTTTCCCCTCTGAAACAGTAGCAGAGCAGGCACAGTCCCACCTAGTTTCAGAGACCTATGCTTCATTGTAAGCCCACCTTAACATCAAGATTCACAGCTTCCAACTACATTACTTTCCTGTATTTATTTTTTTATTTGTATCATTCCAACACATGCCAACCTCTAGCACATAAAATGCTTGGCTCAGAGGAACAGACGTATACAGCTGCACTGTAATTGTACAAAAAAAGCACACTAATAACTCTTCAGTGCATTCAAAAACTCTGCTCATTGCAGGAGTCTGGGCAGATTGGCACATGGTGCATAGGCGTAGATTACACAGTGCTTAATGGCTAAAACTGGAGTGCTATATAACCCAAATACACTCACTTTAAATTCAAGAGAATTAGGCTTTTTTTCTTCTTCCCAAAAAAGTGAATTTTAACCAAACATCACTAGAATATGTATGTAAATACAGAGGACTGCAATGGGAACTGAAGTGTAAGAGATACGTTGTCTTAGTAAGAGAGAAGCAGCACCCTATGGGAGAAGTGGCCAATCAAAACAGCTCATTTTTTTAATGCCAATTGCTCATGCATAAGTTACAGACCAATCATCACTTGTAGAAATTATTTAGCCAGTAGTTTTGAATAGTGAGTCCACTTTGAGGAAATTGTGAACTCCTCCTTTGGACTTCAAGAACAGAAAAGGGAGCAAAATGCATTAAAAATCTTATTTCTTTCACAATACCTGCCGAAGTGTCTTCCTATGTGGAGTTTGAAGGTAGCTTTTCATGTTCAGTCTGCACAAAGTATGCTGTGAGATTTTCTGTGGTTTATGTGAGTGCAAAACTGAATGGCACATCGAAAACCAGACTTCTTATTTTGTTCAAAGAATATCACATTTGCAGTACAGAACTAATATTCACAAAAGTAAGCAAAACTGCACATGCTGTGAGCATACCACTCCGGCTTAAAAGCTTTAATTCAGGAAAGTCACTCTATTGAGGAAAAAGGAACATAAGCACTTGCCTGACTAGGAGTGTTTAAACTGCTTTCCTAAATGAGGATAGAACAGAACACACGTTTAAGTGTTTTCTCGCACCAGGGGATTACACCTCCAATAATTTTATGAATTAATTTTATGAATCTGATTTAGGGAAATAGGGCTGCACCCACTCCTCATCTGGATATGCACTCCTCTCTCAGCCACACGTGGGCATTTGTCATTGGCTGTACATTCAGTGGCCTTTTGACTCCCTGGGTGACTGTTCATCTCCCCAAAGGACCAGGTTGGCACTGGTCACTGTATGGGCTGATTCCCCGGCTGCAGCTGCTGCCCACCATGAATGCACCGAAGGTGCCAGCAAATCAGTAAGCCTGAACCTCCCCTGCAAACTGCAGGGGGCTGAGCGAGGAGAGGCTTTTGGAAAAACACATAACAGTCCTTCTAGAGCTGTAAGAGTAGCCTCATTTTTCCCCATGTGCTGGCAAGCTGGAGCGACAGATAAACCTTTGGGATGTTTAGTCCAAAATCTGCTCAGGTAAAGAGGATCCAAAATCTTGGAGACAACTGAGGAGCATATATGTACAGTGGATAATCTTTTATTTTGCTGGCCTGAAGGTTAGGAAGTGCAGATATTGGTTGTAACCAGGGACGTCAAGTGCAAGAAAGGATCAAATTTGATACAAATATCTAACAGAAAACAGTGTTTGTAAGAAAATAATCCAGATATATATACACATACACACACATATTTTAAACATCTTTTTGTCCCTATTGACAATAAACACATTGGTTGAAAATATATTTTCTTGTAGCTTTTGGGTTTCTACAACATTTTCAAACATGTAGGGTGCAGGCTGCAAACTAAGCTGACAGACACCACCCTTGAGCGATATTTGCTTGCCACTGACCTCGTGCACCAGTCAAAAAGAATAGCCAGCTCCATCTTTTACCTTGGTACGTGACTTCAAAAAAATCAAACAAGTATTCCTCATTACACTTATTAAATTGCAGTATGGCATGTTGTTAATTGATTGAGGTAAAACAAAACCCCCTCTGTAAAACATAATTATTTAAACTGAAGTGCTGATGACTCAAAATGTCATGTTGTAGCATATAATCTATGCTAAAATGAAAGATAGAAACATCTCCTTTGGCCCAATTGCACTGAATTCATTATGCATGTTACAACTGGAGAAGGGACACTTGAGACGAATGCAGGAGATAGGTGCTGTGTTTATTGGTCACCAACCATCTATAGGCTTTCTCTGCCCCTATAAGAACAGCTGATCAACCGGATAGAGCCATATGGAGAGCCCTTCATGGGACAGGGCCATGCCCATTAATAGTTAAAGAGCAAATCAAAGTATTTACCCTATGTGTAGAAGCAGCACAGTAATATTTGCTTCACATTTGTCCCTAAAGGTATCTGTGGCCTGGTGGGTTTCTTGCAGCCCCCTTCTTTCTCAAGCAGTTTCTGGTTTTCTGGTGTACTTTAATTTAGAGGGGGAAAGGGCTTCCTATTAGTAAATAATTCATCTATCATGCTTATATCTTAGATTTATGAAGCGACTTTCCTTCACCAAAGAGCATTGCAAATGACAGGCTGGTTCATCCCTTCTGATTTTTGCCATGGAAGAGAAAACTAGTTCAAATAGTCCAGAAATCTGTCAGAGGAGGAGGGAGCTTGTTGCAGTACTGTCATCCTCCCCTTTGCCTGTGGCTCCAGAGAGAGCTGCCTGTGTGAATTCTGACTGACTGAGGGTCCGCTGAGATTTGGGACTGGGAAGGAGCTCAAGTAAAATGTGTGTCCTGGGTAGCCACGAACTCAGGAGGACCAACATTATATGTGGCATAAATGTCTGATAAATCCACATGGGAATGTGCATGGAAGTAATGACTTGGCTTAATCAATAGCAGCTGCTATATTCACTTTTATGCTATTGTATCTCACCAGGGCACGAGGTGTTTTGGCGTGCAATGGGTCTTGCAGGACCTGTGGCAAGTAGTGTAGTCTGGGGGAAACATTGGAAAGGGTCTTAGGCCCACCCAAATGATTTAAAAGTCTGTGGGATGTTACAGCAGTCTCCTAACTTTGGCATCCTCATAAATTTATTGTGGCTGAGGTGAAGGTGTCTAGGGTTAAATCCCCCAGTGAATAATGCTGAGCATTGCGCAGCCTCACCTTCATGCATCTTGTGAGCAAGGCAGAATCCAAAACCCTAAATTATGCATCTCGGCTCCCCTTCAAAATCAGAAAAGTCTGCTGCCGGAGAGTGGCTTGTCACAAGCTGACAGGCTGAGACAGAAACCAGTAGGAAACGGTTTATCCAGTTACTCTGTAAGGATTAATTATCATAGGGACAAGTCCCCAGGTGTCCTTGTATCCCACCAAATTCTTTAACCAAGGGTTAACCAAGAATCACTGATTATTTATTTTCCTCTGCTTTATGCCCTTTCCCTCCCTTTCAGTGGTGAATACCTCCTTCCCCGGTCAGGCCTCCTCTGCAGGGAAGGGACATGACAGAGTGTGAGCCCATGAGCATGTGCTCCAACATCTGGGCTGGAGAACAGACCTCTGCTTGGAGGAGAGGTGGCTGAAGGAGCGGGAGGAGAAAAGACACCTTTTTCCATGGGGCTCTGGGTGGAAACAGATATATTAGGCACGCTCAGAATGTGCATCAAAACAGTAAAACACTTCCACAGAAGTTTGCTATCATCACATGAAGACATGCCCTGAAAAAAAAAAAACCACTTGCAGAAAGCTCATGGGGTCTCACCTTGCACCAGCTGTAACGGAAGTTTCGAAAGGCTCATCCCCTCTTTCTTTACTTTCTGCAAGTATCTGTACAGACAGAATGGACATCAAGAGGCGTATTTTTCCTGACTTGTCACTGCTCCACAAAAGAAAATATTTTCTTTTCAGCTCCTTTTGTGTTTGAGACGTTGGTACTTGAATACCAGTTTTGCTCTTGGCATTGAAAGGGGATTATTCCAGTGAACTCTGCTTGTGACAGAATGGAGCTTGACAATAAACACAGACAAGTGGTATCCTAAGCAGAGAAGATTTCACTGTGAGCATCACAACCCATACCTTCTAAGAAACTTCTGTTTGCAGTTCAGAAAATACAAAATTCAAACCCATCCAACAGAATGTCTGCATATGAACACTGTTCACCTATACACACACTTTCTATAACATAGGTTTTCCATGCAAACATTGGGACCAAGACCAGCAGTTGTAAGCACAGCAGAAACTCAGCCAAGAAGAGCAGTTCTTCTGCAGAGCTTGGAACTATGCCCACCACCACTCCATGAGCTCTACAATCTAGGGTAGAGTTGGCCTTACATAAGGCTGAGGGAAGGGCGCAGAAACAGGCACTCTGAGCACCGTCAGGTGTCTGATGACAAGTCATCTGTGTGATAGTATGACCTACAAGTTCAGTTGAAACCAGTTACCCTTTCTCCCCAGAGCAACGGATTCCTCCATGAAGCAGCAAAAGTGATGAATCTTCTTTCAGTACATAACCCTTTAAATGTTGGCAACATTAATGCAGGGGCTTAAGAACATCTGGGCATTTTCGCGATAGGACAGCAGTATTAGATCTGTCACAAAAATGTCTGGTTCATCCCGAACACTCATGTATGAGGGCCAAAATGACACCATCCCCTTTTCCTTCTTTTTTTTTTTTTTCTCTTTCGATAGAGGAAGATCATCTAGAATCAACCCAGTAAAAAGAATTGTCATAAAATCTCACACCATTGACTTGTAAATGGAATTGAATCTGTGGAGTCTACATAATGATCCTATCAAAAAGGGAAGGAGCTATCACATTCATATAACAGATGAGATATGAAATGACTACTATGGCAGATGAACACCCCAGAGGTATTTTGCTTTATTCTACTCACTGCGTTTATATCTCCAGTTTCTCTAATTTTAGTTATTTTTTCCTCAGGTCTCAAGACAAGAACAGAAAGTCTTTATTTTATGGGTTTTTTTCTTTTTTTTTTCTTTTTTTTGGTTTTGTTTTTGTTTTTGCTTTTGTTTTAACAAATAACCTCATACAGAAGTCAATAATATAAATACTTACGTTTCCGAGGTCAGTGCTGGGGCTTTATTAAAACTGATTTTTCACAATGTATTCCTCTGCTGTTGCTGCTAGAAACCTTCCAGTCATTTTCCCTTCCCTGTAACCATCATTTGGATTGCTGAGAAGTTAACGTACTTGCAGCAGACAGGGGCCAAGTAGTGACAGGCTCACCTTCCTCACTAAAGAAATTGCCCTGCTTAGGAAAATCAGATGCAAAGCCCTCCTCCCTCCCCTTGTAACCCTCATACATTCCTTTACATCTCTTACCTCCATCCCTTTCCCCCTTTTCCCCCAGCCCCCTCTACTCAGCACTTTGATTAGTGACTACTTAAAATAATCAGAACAGCCACTTAGCTGGGAGTCTCACACTTGCACCTGAAGCTAAAACACAGTGTCATAAAAATGAAAAGTCATCAGAATCGCAAAGACTGCCGTTTGCGTGCAGCTGCCAGAAGAATATATTCATACAGCAGTGATTGTGCAGTGCTGCTGTTAGTCAGCACAGGCTGGATTAGTACACAGACCCTTCTATCACTGCCCTCCAGGGATTCACACTCTGGGTTTAATTAGGGTTTGTGCCTGGTTCTGCTTCAGAGAGATGCTGAGTTAAGTGTAGCCCCGGTGTATTGCACTGGATGACCTCTGTCTATATGGAACATGCTCCTACTGTGGCATACACAACATGTGTGCACACCCTGCACGTGCATTCTTTTACCCCATTTTTATAAATTATTGGCAATACTACAGTGCACAAGCTGGAGGCTACTGGTTAAACCGTGTGCTTTGGACTTATTAAACATCGCTGGCCCCAGGGAATGTAATGAGCCTGGGCTCCTTCGTAGGAAGTGTTGTTGGCATTCTCTAATTGTATAGAACAATATAATCCAATGCGATGTAATGAAGATCTATGGAGAAAAACAGCCTTTTCTTTTGAAAACAATGCCAATGTATTTTAATTTTTATTTCATTCGCTGACAGGTCGAGGAATGAACTTCCACCATATTCTACATATCACATAAGCCCTATACACATGTATATGCTCTATAAACATGTATCACTAAACAAGGTAAAGAATGGAGACAACAAGAAATTCAGAGTTAAAACTGGTGCTAAATCAATCCTTCATGCCTCTCTCCCATTACACAAAGGAAGGGACTATGCCCAGAGCATAGATAGCATCCTTTGAATTACAGAGTGGTCGTGAAAGTGCAGTGCATCTAACCTTAATCTTATTTAAACTTTTTTCTTCTCTTTCATTGTTTGGGTTTGAAAAGCCCTCAAGGAAGACTGTGAAATGTGTATTAGCTACCTGAAAGAGCTGATGTCTCCTATATGAATACATATTTAGAAACTATCCCAAAGTCCCCTGAAGTTAATGGAAATATTTCCATTTATTTCAGTGGGCTTGGATAGACCGTTTAGGCAGTTATCTAAAAGCAACAGTTTTCCCAACTTCATATCTACAATTTCTACTCAGATTAGTGATTGAATAAAAGTAGAAACAAAGTAGGAAAGCCTTGCAAAATAGAAACAAATACAGGAACTTGTGTTACTGTAACTTGCTTTCTTTGTGCTAGTTTCATCTCTTCTTCCTTGGTATTTGTTTACCATGGGGGAGAGGGATGTAGGCTTTGTGCAGGGCAATGCTGTAGAGAGAAGCACAGCACAGAAGCAAAATGGGGATAGAAAACAGATAAAGTGCATGCCACCAAGAACAGAATTGAGCACAGGGTGACTATAAAGGGTAGCCTGCACGGCTTTAGCTGACTTAGTCGTACAGAAAGATTTGCCATCTTTGTCCTCTTTATACATATTATACACTGGTACTTGTCAGAATTTGTTGAACCTCAAATCCTACTCTTTTCAGCAGTCTCCTGTTTGCCTGTTTCCCTGTAGGGCCCTTGTTCAGGAATAACATGGAGAGGAAAGCATGTGATGGGGGATGCTGAAGGGAAAAGACAGGGGATGCTGAAGGTAAATGACTAGAAAGGAAGAAGATATGAGGTGGTCAAGTATGGCCACAGGAAAAGAATGGAAATGTTCACTTACTTATAAGCAAAATCTAAGAATTCCCCAAATCACGGGTTGCTTTCTGAACACAAGATGTTTGACTGTGGGGCTAGGGCTAAATTCAAATACAGTTAAAGTCTGAGAGAAAAAAAACCTTAAAGGGCTGCACTCCTGCAAAGGTTGAGAAGATCACTCTGAAGTCTGAGAAAGCAGAATGAAAAGCGAGAATAAAGAAACAGAGAAGGGAAGTGTAGCATGCCTTGTTTAATGAGGGAATAGAGTTTAAAAATCTTGCTCTTCATTTTGCTGGCTCCCAGCTCCTCTTCCCATGAGATGAGAGGGTGAGGAGAGAAGGTCCCATTACTTCTTTTTCCAGCAACTTTGGAAAATGCTTATTATAGACTTTGCAGCTTTCACCCAACTACTGCATGTCCCTTCCACAAAGGGGCCCCTTCCTCATAGCATGGACCTGAAAGGGCTGACTGGTGACCAGTGGCCCCCCATGCCTGCACCAACTGAGACGGTGGTGAGGGGCCATGCCCCTTCCAGCCCTCTGCCCTGAGAAAGCAAAGGGAAACCCTCTGTGTCCACTCCCATGATGGGTCTCCAGGGTGGTGGAAGCTGTTGAGCCAGATTAAATAAGCCCCAGGGGACTTGTAAAACTTTTATTGTCATTTAATACATATTTAGGGGTTGTTCTACGTGGGTAGTATATAATTTCCACACCTGGTTATTTACTGTTATTGAAATCCATAACGAAGCACCTTTAGAAAATGTTTTTAAAGACCCCATGGACATTAGTAGCTCTGAAGGACTAAGTACACGTTGTCACCTCAGTATGTGAGGCAGACCTCAGTCCTAGATAGGAAAGGACCCTCCACACAGGCACAGAGATCTGCTCACACAGCATGTACTGCAGCATGAGAGATCAAGCCTTGGGCCCACCTCTCTCCTGCTCTCAGACGTTGGCAGGTGTCTGCGTGTGACTCAGTTCTCAGTGACAATGTGGGATTTTGCCCTTTGTTTGAAGGGGCAACTGCCCCTTGTAGAGTCTATCTGATAACCCTCAATAGTTGTGTGATTATTTCATGCTCTGCTGAAAAGCAAATATTGTTTTCCCTCATTGGAAAATACATACTAGTTTAATATGCATTGCAAGCTATTTTTCCAGATGCAAAAGACCTAATTATTCACTAACCTGCACCTTGCAACTGCTCTGCAGCCTCAGAGGTTGATGGTTTTACCAGCCACAGAGGAGGTAAGAACTTGGTCCAGTATAATATTAATAGCTAAGTCACATCCCTTCCACACCTACCACTTCCATATATGAGTCTACATGCAAACATCAGGAGAGCTCTGGTCTGGGATTTTACAAGCGGAAAGACTTCTGAAAATAGTGAGAAAAAAGTCCAAACAAAAAAAGATAAATTTGCCATTTATCGTCTAACCAGATCTTCCTTCCACTATAACGTGGGTTGCAGATTCCTCTGTTTGACATGCCAACAGTGTCTCCAAGCATGCTGTTCTAGGCAGAATTGCCTCATCTTAACTCATTCAGATGTCCTTCCTGTGAGTCAGCAGTGTGAGCATACCGCTTGATGTCCCCAGTCCTCCTGCATCTTCCCCCACCACACAGCAGAGATACACATCCTCTGCCAGAGGACAGCACTGATGGCTCAGAGGTGGAGGGGGAAGACTGGGGTGGGAGAGCAAAGCCTCATACACTTTGTCACCTTGCAAGAGCTGCTATGCTCTTTTCCTTCTACTTTTGCATGGCTCTGCCCCACATTCCATGGTCTAGACCCAGATAACATCCTCTTTCCTTGGTTGGATATAACCTGCAGGTAGCAGATAAAAATTCAGGGAGCCGCTCACTTGCAGGTCAACTACTCACATTGGGATTCCAGTGCTCTCTCATGAGAGCTCTTCTGAGAAGTCTTTCGTGTACTCTTATATCTAAAAACACTTTGCTCATCAGAGAGGTTCAGGCAGGGCAGGGCAGGTCTTAGTAGCAGTATTTTTGTGTGGAGGAAGAACAGCACCACAGCTAACAATAAGCACTTCTTCAAGAGCTAATTGAAGATAGAATGTATAACACCATCTGTAACCAGCCATCTGGTGACTCCCAATAACACTGCCTTCCACACCACAAGGAGGGGAGGAATTTATAGAATAGCAATCTAGTTTGAACAATCTGATTTGGATAAAATGCGAGCCCCTCTTTGCCACCTCCTCAGCCATTATCCGTATTCAAACTGTGCAAAACCACAGGTCTTCCGAGGGTTTAAAAAATCACTATCAGACGATGAATAATAATGATGATGATAATCAGAAATGTATTTATTAGTTACCTTTGAACTTTCAGATTCCAGCCAGACAAGATGCAGGAAACTAAAATCTCAGGAGAGCCTTTTTTCACAGAAATGGCAGACCAGTTTTGCATTTCCAGGGGATAGTGCTAGCAGAGATAAGTATCTGAAGTTGAGAATGATTATCTGAGTTGAACTTCCAAACCTTTTGCAGTTCACCATCATTCCCTATGCCTTCTCTTACTAATGCATGAAGGGACTGTAAATTAATGACCACCAGCCTGTCAGTTGTGAATCAACAATATATTTTACTCACAGGAATGCAAAAGCAAAACAAATCCCCCTCAAACGCCAGTGGTTTCTGATGTGCTCTCGTAACATAAAAACATCTGACATTATTTTTGCCACATATCATTACTGAAATTTGAACCTGTGCTGAATCCTCAAGTGGCCTTTTCTTTAAACTGCGAGAGAATTTTAGCAACTGCAGTTGGTATCCTTGCAAATACAGTCAGGGAATGGTAATATGGACAGACCTTCACTTTTAGCAACACAAATGGCACCAACTATAATAAATATGAGGAGTGATTCCCAAACCGAAGACTGGCAAATAGTTACCCAGCTGCTACAGAAATAGCAAGATAGATTTTTTTTTTTTTTTTTTTTTAAGAAAAGAAATTAAATGAAATGGATATTAGCTGGAAACATCTGTGTTCACCACAGAGCAAAATGCATATTCAGCAGCCAGTTTATTGGCTCTTTAGAGGATGTGAATGGTGCATTGTAAATAATGACACGCCTGTAATAAATTCCCAGTAAAAAAGAGAGGGGGACTGAGCCTGTTCCTCCCACAATTCACATTTCTGGGTCCCTGCTGTGAGTGATGATTCACAGCAGTCACAAATTCCTGTTTTCAAAATGCTATTGTATACTCCAGGGCTTTCATTAAGTTTTACACTAGCAAGGGAAATTTAAAACTTGAGAGAGAGAGAGAGAGGCTCTGTGGTGACATTCATTTAACACTCACTGTACTGCACTGATAGATGTGATAGGAGGGTGCATGTCAGAAACCAGTCTGTGTTGCTTTCTTTAAATGTAAAGAACGGTGCATGAAACCCTGACAGTGTATAAGAAACAATTCAAAACCCACCAAAATTGTGACTTGACAGCTTTTGTGTTTTGGAGGTGTATAAAACATTGCATAAATGTATTTGGCTTCAGCATTTAATTTGTGCTCCTACGGGACAGGCAGCTGTCTTAATTTCCTTCCTGACGCAAGTATATCAGGTCTGTGAGTGTTATGTATAAAAGATGTACAGCTCCAGCCTTACAGTTCCAGGATTGAGCTAGCTGCAAAGAAAGATCTCACTGCAGAGAATATACCTTTTCCTGTCAAAGCTGGGTATCAAGATGTGCAAATGAATTTTCGTACCCTGACCAGGGAATTCCTAGAACATCATTCTGGTGCATGGTGTTCCAGTATACTCCCTCGACTGGGCCTTTCACCTCCAGGACATGGTTTTATATTCAGTCTACATCATTTCAGCCAAACGGTTGTTCTACAGCTGCAAAGCGCACTAATGAGATGAGTTTTTGGCAGACTCGCAAAGTTCTCGGTGCCCAGAGTTACACATGTTGTACACTGTCTGCTGGCTACCTCTCTTTGCACTTAAGGAGGCACTGTAAGATTTTTTTGTAACAGACAATATATTGCCCAGTAGCTAAAATGTTATACAAGCTTCTCACACCAGCAAATTTGTCATACCCCATCCATTTAGAAAGGAGGCATCCTTATTCTTGGCTAAATTAAGGGCAGATTTTCCAAGAACCAGGGCCAAATTCTGCTCCATATATATATATATATGTGTGTGTGTATATATATATATATACACATATATATATATATTTTTTTTTTAAAACCCAAGTGCAATTTCATCTTTTCATTGGGATTTCTCAAACAAGGTCAAAATTACCGTGTCTTTCATATGATTGTAGCATGTTTCTCTGCTTCTTTTTTTTTGCCCTGAAATTTAAAACCTTCTGTCACAATTTTGAGCTATATTAACTGAGTTCAGAATTTCAAGTTGAGAACTATACCCTACACAGTTATAGGGAGACAGGAACATGAAATAAAAGCAGTTCAGATTCTGCCTAATAAAAGTCTGTAACACTTCATCAACATCACAGTCTTATTAATTTCAGGGTCATTTTAAGACTGAATTTATGAAATTTGCAGCGTTTTCCACTTTGAACCAGAGGTTCCTGTAAATCTTGGAAACATAACCATTACATTTAATTAAAACACAAGCAAAAGTGAAAATGTTGCTCTTCTCTCCTCCACCCTTCGCAGTTTCCATTCTCTTAAAAAGTGTGTAGAACTTCCATGCAGTTACTGGCTGTGTCTGAATTTTGCTTTTAAAAAAATATGCATAAAGTGCAAAGATGCTTGAAACATTAAGTAATCAGCTAATGGTATTACACTAAAAGCACTAGACTGCAAGACTTCACAGCAGGACCTACATGATTCTGTCCCAGCTCAACATCTTCCTTTCCTGCACAGATGTCCCTGAGGCTGCCCAGCCCTGCACCACAACACTCTCTGCACCTCAGCCCACCCCGAGCCAATATTTTGGGAGCCAGCGCCACAGGATTTGTAGCTCCACACCAGTTATTTAATTTTCCAGGGAGCACCACTTCATCTTTCTGAGAGGCTGCTGCCTGCCAGCCAGCTGCCATGCTGTGGAGCGGCGCTGATATAGCGTGCTGTGGAAGAATCAAACCCTGCCTGCTCTCAGAGAAGGTGCTATTTTTGGTTCTTCTCTTTCTTTTTTGCTCACCTACGCTGAGGAGCTATAGCTACTCAAACCGACTGGCTCTGCCTGCTCGAGGTATGGAAAATGATGTTTTTCTCTTTCCAGGATAGGAGGAATTCCATGGTGTGAAGGCACTGCTGGCAGGAGGTGAATGGGCACTGTGTCACTGCCCCAGCTCTTCTGGTGGGTCCCATCTGCATGATAGCCATGCTGCAGGGAACTGAGATACTTTCTAATGCCATGGCCATATGAAGCCATAAGATGGGGAGAAACAGACAGGCTTCATTCCTGAAAAGTTGGGATTTTTTTACTACTTTTGTTTGTGAGGTAGATAACTTGAATTTCCAAATGGAGTTGGTGTTAAACACCAGGTTCACTGGCAGAAGATGCATTAAGTTGTTTGGGTAAATTTGCTGATAGTATTTGTTTTCCAAATTAATATTCAAACTGAGATGTGTTTTTAAGAAAGCAAGCTTTTGCTTTGCAAGACCCTTGAGACAGAAGAGTGGAAACTCGTTGCCCTTTGTATCATGGAAAAAATTGATAGATATACTTTTGGTGGTACTCAGAGATTTAAATCAAGAATTAACAAAATTAACCTTTCCTTAACCTTCAATGTTTGTAAGAGATATTTCTTTTTATCTCTAAGTTATGATAGCTGTCTCTCTTCTTCCATACGATACCACAATAGTTAAGGTCATCTGAAGCTCTCAAAGGTGTAGAAATCTGATTTTAATGTGGGGTAGCTGGTGGGAGAAGACTTTCACTTGGGAATTCTATTGGTCTGTGAAAGCCCAAGTCTATAAAATGCTGTGGTATACTTCAAAACCCATTTCCTTGACTTTTGTGATAATAGGAGATGATGCAGGTCCAATTAGGAAAGATCATCACTGCAAGTTAAGATGTGAAAACTGGATTTGACAGAGCAAGAATTGTTTGCTAATTTAGCAGATAATTTCCTTGCACAGGCAATGCAAAGTAAATACATGTGTACGTTAAGAACCTGAAACAAAAGAATTAGTGTTCTTTTCTTCAGATCCTAAGCACTGTTTATAGGCTCATTTTAAGCTAAACCATTTTAAACCATCCAGTTTTTAAGAAGTTGTTCAATTCAATAGGGAGGTTTTCCAATATTAATTTAAAAATATTATTGTATTATATTTCATATAAATAATTGACATATTTTCTCTCAATTCTAGGGATCTTTTTTTTTTCCCCTGTCTCAAGGTGACTTTGAGCATCGTCACTCACTTTGCAGCAGACTTTGGTGTTTTTCATCACCCTGTTTGCAAGTACCATTTCAGTGGTTAATCACATCAGAGACAGCTGTCTCTGGGGTGCCCTTTTTGATACAGGTATCAAAAAAGGCTTACCAGACCCTTCCTTCAGGGTTCCAAGCACAAAATCAACCACTGACATATGCCCTGCAGAGAGAGGAAGCCAGTAAAATGATACCACAGCTATTAAATGGGTTGAACTATTTTTGTCCTCTTTTTTTTTTTTTTCATATTCCAATAAATTTTTTGGAACCTACCCCACCAACATTGATTCTACCCCAAGAGAAGGAAGCAGAAAATCAGTCACTGTGAGAGTCTGAAGCATCACACAGCAAACTGCTTTCACCTCCCAGGAGAAACTGAAATATGTTCCCAAATAGAGGACTTAGAAACTTTTCTCTAAATTGCAAGAATGTGAATTATTCCTTTTAGAGACAGAGCATGAGAGAGAAGTGAGAAGAGTAGCTGCAGTTTCTCATCACAATCGTATTCTTCCTTTCACCACTTATCAACATGTAAACTTTGTTTTCTCAGGAGTAATGATTTTACAGCCACTGGGGACAATAGGAAATGTCAGATAAGAGACTCATTACACATCAAAACAGCCCAGCCTGACAAGACTTGAACAAAATTCAGGAAGGATGAGTGGAATTTTATATGGTTATGTTTTGTTTAAAAGTGGCCACTAAACAATAATATAATGTGTTGGATTTTTATTTAAACCCTATGCTCATGGTACTCTTTTATTACTCTTTGTATCACAACTGAATGTTGACTAAAAAGAGAACTCTGCATTCAATGCTGACGTCTCATTTTCAACTTTAGGGGAGAAATTCAGAAGCAGAGGAAAGTTCAGATCTAAACTTTGTGTCTCCTGCTTATCTCTCACTGCATTCCACCACACATTGCAACAGGAGGTAGCTGGCAACACGTATGTACAGCCTTCAGCTACTGTATAATGGATTTTGACACAGGCCACAGTGGTGATGACCTGTGCGAAGTGGACACCTGTTATGAAATCTCATATGATTTTGTAAAAAGCTCATGATAAATGTTGTCAGTTGAACAGTCAAGCTCTACAGGCCATGAATTCCTAATGGATTTCCTGGTTGCGACTATTTGTGCTGGGATATATAGATTGTGAAACGAAATCCAGATGATAGCCGAATTCCAGTTTCTGTTCTGCAGTGTCACAAGTCACACAAATAGGCTGGAAAAGTTCCCCGAACTTTGAGTTGTAAAGTAGTTTATATCAATGGTATTGACTGAGGGAACCTTCTGGAGGTCACCAGTTTATGTAAATCAACATCTCAGTGCTGGCTGGGCTTTCTTAGTAGTAACTGTCATGTATGTATTAGCCAGTAAGTGCAGCACAGTTCCCATCATCAAAATAAACCTTCCTTCTATTCTGAAAGGAAAATGCACAATATGTAGTTTGCACAGAGAAAACACAGGTGAGCAAAAAGGAATAAGAAGTATCTTTTTCTATTCTGTGCTTCTTCCTTCCTCAACATCTCAGATTCAGCAGATCTGCTTTGAAAATTCAGCTGGTTGATCACTAAAGAATTTATTTTATCTGTAAGTCAGCTCTACTTTTGTGACGGTTTCCACTGTACTGGTGTCAAACGAACATGGAAACCACAATGATCTTAAATGACTTCTGGAGAGGTCTAGGAGATTTATCACTTCCCTATTTGGTATCTAGTATTTGCTAAAATATGAAAATCTTATAAAAATGAGTGGAAGTGTAGGGACATACTCAACCTATGAGCTAATGAAGTAGGAAAAAAATGCAATAATTCCACAACTTTAAGGACCACAAATGCAAAACTAAAAGATCAATATAGCAGTATGAGAACTAAAGTAAATACAGGGAACGTTTACCACCCCAGTTACTAATTAACTGTGATTCAGATAACCTGTTAATCAGCTTTCTACAGTCAGTTTGAGTAAGACTGACACTCTGTCTCATATTTCAGTGACACTCAGTGTAAATGTTGTGTGTAAAAATCCAAATACCCCAAGCCCTATGTTGTCTGCAGATGCACACAAACCATAGTGATTTATTTGTCTTAAGGACCTGGGTTGCATGGACAGTATTTTTAGGACTTCTTTTAGTTCGCACATTGCATCTCAGCCAGCACTTCTTGTACTGAGATCAGGAGGCAAACACTGACAAGAAACCTGCTGATGAGAAATAATAGAATGTTTACATTAATTGCATGTAATTACATTTCCCATGTGATATTGTCACAGGCTTAGTTCAAGGGACACTCCATGATTTCAGAGGAATGGCTTAACCAGGAGGAGCACACTGTTGTCAGCTGTTATATACACTGCGCACCCTGAACATGATCAGGTATAGGTTCTCTCAGGCCATAAGAATCATTATGTATACAGCCCTTTCCTATTCATTTAATCCAACAGGCAAACCATGCTTTCTGTACCATAGCCAGGCCTACAGACAGCAGAAAGACTCACAGAGCCAACAGATACATCTGGAAACTGGGAAAATTGTGTCACTGTGATGTTTACCAGAGAGTTCAGATGGTCAGCTTCCACTCCACTTCTGGAGCTAAGGTTTTACTTCTTTCAAAGCTTAAAGTCAATAATAATAATTGCAATAGCTTAAGAGATATCAGTACCCTAGCCAATTATAAAACATATGGCACCAGTCCATCCTCAATCAAATTGGCGACCACCTTTGGTATTTCTTTAACTATTTTCTGATGTAAGTTTGGGCTCTTGGCTGGATGAAGATGATAAGAAGTTTTGCTTTAGTTCAAAAGCAGCTCCTATTCCAACTATGTAACTTATCATCAGGTCAAAGATTATTTGCTTTCAGGTATGAGTAAAATAATAAATCACTGTTTTCTGGACATGTAACTGCAAATTCCTTTGTTAAACCCATTTGCTTGCCAGTTGCACTATGAATTATAGATTAATTACTCAACAACAGTTTTGAAGGTGATGCCTGATTGAGGATTCATACTCTCACATTGCTGAGTGAAGTCTAACACACGTGTTTAGTTTTAGTTTGGCTTTAGCATATGAGCCACTCTACAAAGCGATCGTAAAACGAAGTACAACATGACAACTATGGATATCACCAATACTTCTTGTACAAAAAAGACAACATGAAGGAATATCTACCATGGAGAACCAGATGGAGAGGTCCTTATAGATGCTTGGTCTCCTGATTCAGACACATCTGCTTGGGTGGATTTATTACTCTCCAGCAACAACAGCCTGAAACACAGCTCACTGGCATCAACAGAAGTGTTTCTACTGACTTCAGAGCATTAGGATCAGATTCTGGAGGTGAATAGAAGTCTTCCTATTCGCATCGCCAGGTGTTAGGTAGAGAATATATTTTAAGACCTGGGCCTAATTAATTCCACAAGGTATAGCTTTTACAAAAAAATCTCAACTACTTTTTGATATATCACTTGGTGGGATGTTTTTACAACCTTTATTAATTTAAAATCTGAAACTTATAAGCATGTAAAGGCAGTACTGATAAAAGATAACAAAAGATTCATAAGATTGATAAGATACTGCAAACAAAAGGAGAAAAATGGTTCATAGTTATTACAAGAACATTAATCATGATCCCAATTACTTTATTTTGACCATTCAGAAGTGTAGGAACATTTAGGAAGAGAGTTTAGAAGGTTGTATACAGAAGCCTGGTCAGAGTTAGGTCTCCTTAGAATTTAGCCTATTAAAATTGATTGATGGGAGGTGGAAGGTTGTATAAACATTGTTAAAGCAGATATTTACTATTGCTACAAAACTTTTCAGTGGATAAAGTCATCGTATCAGTGTAAATACCAAAAAAATCCAACCTTTTACTGATGGTCTTAATTGCATATTAGTTTAATATAATTTTGATGTAGAATACCAGTGACAGCACTCACATGCTCTTGGAAAAGAGGCAAAACATAGTCACCACTAGCCTTTTGGAAACTTGAAAAAAATCAAAGAACTTACTCTTCAGTCTTATGTTTACCCCACAATACTAAAGGTAGTCAGAAAATCCTTACATGAAGCAGCCATGATGTTCTGCTTTTCTAGATGATTTTGCATTGTGTGTTAGTGAAGAGTATTATTTACTCACTCCAGTACATGGGGAAAGGATGAACTGTGTCTTCTGTGACATTAATCTTCAGAAATACTGCACGTGAGCTGTTAAAATATTTAAAACCACATCTTTACTAAGTGACATTATTTTGATGACTGGAATGGAGTTGCAGATAATTCAGTGAAAGCATGATGACAATGTCTCTGAAAGATACTGAAGTGCACCTCTGAATGTATTCATGAGCACCTGGGACCAGCATGATGCTTCTGGATCCTAGTCTTGTCATCGTTTCTCCTCATATCACTCATCCAGTCATTAGGAGCAAACGAGTTCAGGCTATCTATCCTAGAACTAAACTATTCAAACTGTATGAGGGAGAACTGCCTAAGCTTTCATTTTCAAGAGTGCTCCAGCCATTTGGACTACAGCTGCTCCCACATGCTCCTGTGTGCAGCAGTGGCCATGGCTTTATGGAGAAGCCGTTCAGCTCTTGAGTGTGTGTAGCCATTTTTGAGCATGCTGAACCTGCCTCCACACCACACAGTTTATCCAGCGTTAAGTCCATTTTATACAAGAGATGCTTTTCTACTGCTATTGGCAGTTCGACAGTATGGTATAATAAAACAACTTTGCACAGGTACATGTTGACCCCAGCCAATCCATATTGTCTCTGTTAAGAGGGAAGAAGAAAGTGTCCATAGCTATTATGCTCCAGGAGCTTTTTCCAACCCTTTCATGCAATTAGACCTTTTTTGATGCAAATTGCATATGCTGCATTCCTCACTTACCCCTGTACATACACTGCTCACTGCACGTGAGTTTGGTGCTTGCTGGCACATACAAGTATCAGAAAGCACCTCGTGCTTCCAGCATATGGACAGCAGACTCCCCACCTTCCAGCTCGCCTTCAGAGATTCACGTGAATGTTGAATCACTGTCTGTCATCAGAGACCTTGTAGGTGCATTGTGTAGAGAAAGGCTTTAGAAGCAGGTAGCTTTTGCAATTTCAGATTCACTTTCAAATGACTAGCTGAAGAAAGAGCTGCCAGCAGATCTAAAGTGAGGAGAAAAGAGACTGAAAACATCAGCATAATTTTGGACGACTTCTAAGAAGAAGCGGGACATATTAGTCCTTTGTCAGGTTGGACAAGGTAACTGGGTGGTGCTGCACACTGTATATAAGGTTGGTTTCCAGGTCTGATGTTCACAGAAATGTGATTAGAAAGCATATGTGCTTAGGATTGAAGTCCTAGCTGCTTTTCACATCCACACAAAGCAATGCAGATTGGCAGGATGGACTTCTGGTAATATCCCAGTATTCCCAAGGGGAACAGAGGCTTCAAGTACTCTGACGGAGATCATCTGTGAACACAAGGAAGAGTAAATCATATATTCTGGCTACAGAAAATTACATCAGGTGGTTAACAATCAACCTTGGTCAAGATTCAAGGTTCAAAACTAAGCTTTACTATCGTAAATGTGTCCATTTGTCCAAAAAAGAAATATACACATATTAAAAAAAAAATTTAAAAGCCACTCCTTGACAGTTGGTCTTAACTCCAAAGAATTCAGCTAGTGCATATATTGTATTGTAAAATCAGGAGTTCCTTGTTTTTGTAAGAAGCTCTTAATGTGTCTTGCTGTCTTGACAAGTCTTAGCTCTCATCTGGTAACTCTATGTTCTATACTTACCTTCATGTTCACATGTGCAGCCACAGAGTGCAGTCAAGCTACTCACTGTGATAAGATCTAGCACATTTGTGAGTGAGGGTAGGGTTATTTTCCAGGGGCAGTGGACGACATAAATAATTCTTCTGTGTGTGCCAAAGAACAAATACAACAAGCTGATTATGCAGGACAACCTTCCAGGACTCTGTATTCCTCAAATCCACTGCTTTTACTGAAAATCACAAGCTAAATATTCCCCCCGAAAGTCCAGGCATTTGAACAGTCCTGCAAAGTTCAGTGAGTCTCAGTGCAAGCAAGGAAGATCTCCACACCGTACATTTTTCCTTGGTAGCTCAGGTCTCGCCCTTTCATTGTTATGAATAGAGTTATTTAGTAGAAAGCAAACATAGCTGTGCTTTGCATAACAAATGCAAAGGTATGGCTGCTGCTCACTAAATTTTCCAGTCTGGAGACAAGTCCTGACCACTTCATATCTAGTGATGGCTGTACCTCTGCACAAGACCTCTGAATCAAATGGGTCCCCACATCTGGGTAGGAGGGCGCATGCACATGGTGATTGATAGGTAGGGACCAAATTTTTGATGGGACAAGGTGTAAAAGGTGAGGCAAGGCAAGCAAGAACAGTAATACGGGAGCATGTCTTCGAAAGTATTTTCCTATTGCAGAAGAGCTCAATACAAAAGCTTATTCCTTCCCCCACCCCCTACAAATCTTGATCTGGTCACCTGGGTCCTCCTTAGCACCCCAGCTTTTTGTGCAATGAGTGAGACTGCCTTGCTGTGACACCACGGCAGGCTGCCTCTCATCAGCCCCTGCTGTGATGCTCCTAACGCTTTCACTCCAGGGAGTGCTTCCCTGCTTGATGCTGCTAGCAGATTAAAGCTGTTCTAATTTTCCATCCTAAGCCAAATAGATGCATAAGCAAGCTGTTGGATTGTTTCACTATGAGTGCAGCACGCCATCAACCTGCTTCTTGCTCCCCCCGCCACCCCAGCACTCATACTGGTGTGTATTTGCAAGTAAAATGTGGGGTGGAGGGCAGAGGTGAGGTTAAGACACACAATAGACAAGGAAGAGTTCCAGGAATATTTTTTCTGCCAAACCCTGTTTTTCAAGCTACTCTCCTGACTCCTATCTCTGTGTTAGTGTCAGGAGATGACTTGAAAATTAGGGAGTCTTTTTCTAGGATCAGAAAAGTCATCAAGATTCATTGGATCAGAAGAGTCTTTAAGATCCAATGTTTTTCAGAAATAGGCTGAATGAGCTCGGTAAAGATTAGATGCCAGTCCAAAAATACAGTGCAATACAATTTATTTTTATATGCCATCCTTCACACAAAGTACCACAAAACACTTTAGAGAGATGGAGAGATAATGCTTTACAGAGTTAGGTACAGCAACTCCCAGACAGGCAGAAAAGGAAAATGATGTATGGAAATAGTGCAGAGTAAAAGGGAAAGCTGAAATTTAAAAGCAGTAAAGATGCAAGTAAGTAGCCTCATGGATGAGTCCCTGCAAAAGGGCTGCAGAATAATTCAGTGACAGGGCAGGAGGATGATAAGTGGAAATTAGTGTTGAAAAGCAGCTTAGAAAACACAGGACAAAACTAGGAAATCTTTCACTCAGCAACATCCCATAAGAGGAAGCAATACAGAAGGATATCTGACTCTCATTATAAAGGCTAAACAATTTTTTAACAATCCAGGATTATCGATAGGCCTAGCTGTTTTGACTGCCCATCTGAATTAGACCCAGAAAGAGTTTCCCATACCGAAAGATCTCCTTTTGCCTCAGAAATCAGTCCATCTGTGATATGAGGATTTTATGATGCCTGAACACTTCAGGGACACTACAGTCATTTTGAGGAAGCTGCTAACCAAATGACACTGAGATGGCTTTGTCTGGGGCATCAGGCAGAAATACTTGCATGCTTACAGAAATGCACAAACTTTACCTAAGAACCCCTTTAAAAATACCTTATCAGGTTAATGTTTAAACTGTGCTGGATGATTCTGAAGTAAATGGAAGGACTTGAGTGTATTTATTTGTTGCAGGGGAGAGGGAAGCAGGTGCTGTGTATGTGGAAGTATTCCCTTTCCCAGAGGTTCTCTGTAGCTGGTTGGAAGGTGAAAAAGCACAGGCTGCAGATGAGTCAAGAAAGGGGGGTGGGGAAAAAAAAGGAAATTTTTCAAAAATAGGACAAAAATATGCTAAATGCATTTTGTGTTGCTGTGATTTTGTCAGTGCTGGCCTTAGCGGGTTTTCTGGCTGTAACAGACTTGATTATTGTTTCTGAGAGCACATGGATGGCATTGCAGCAAGCATGCAGCACAGTCTGCATTGCCTGGATAGAGTAGGCATTGGGCAGTGGGTTATCACATTCCTCGTATCATTCAAGCCTTGCTGCAGTGATATGTCATTATGTATACTTAATTCAAAGACGTGAAGCTGGGGAAGACGCCAATGCTGCTGCTGTTACAGAACAACATTGCAGCAGCCAGTCTCTGATGAAAATTCTGTTACAAATGTCAGCTTTTTCAGGGCCTTTTTTTTTATCTTTTCCTACTCCAACTAGCAATGAGCTGAAGCATACAGAGTATCAATGTGAAAATCTGGACCCTGACTGTGAATGAACATGCCCTTAGATACATGAATAAACCCACTGATTCCAGATTCCCCTGTCTCTGGCCACATTCTGCTACTCTGGCTCACATCTTTTGACACTTTACTCTAATAGAAGGTATTATTCTGAAATATGTCTACTCCAGTCTTCTGTGTTTTTTTTTTCTTCTTCTCAAACCTGCTGTCTGATGTGGCATCTGTCTTAATGCCTACCAATGTACATCTAGGTCAGTTTCGCTATTTACCAAAGAAACTTCAGCTATAATCACAGCACCACAGTTTCTCCCTCTCATTACCTTTTTTTTTTTTCTCATAACCTGTAATCGGAATGGTTAAGTTAAAGACGTGTGAAAGGGAGAGATTATTTTTTGCCCTTCATTGGTTATGCTTTTAATTTCTTACAGGTTGTTAGTGGAACACTACTAGAATATTTTCTAATTTATTTCAAGAAAAATGGGAGTGCACTGGTCTTAGGCTCTAGCCCAGTTTAAGACTTCATGCTATATCCCTCACAGTATATCTAGGGTTTACTGGCTGATCACCAGTGCAGGTTCATGTGACACTTGCTAACGGATATGTACTGTTATAGCAGGGTCATATATTAAAATGGCAAGTTTGGGGTGATGATTGAGAGTGTCTCTGGGAATTGTTCATGTGCCTTTTAACTAAGTTGTGATTTGTTTTATTAGCTTTATATTTAATTTATTTGGCACAGCCTCCAGAGGGATCAGCTGTTGTCCCAGTCTCAAAGATGAGGCAGTGTGCTCCTCCTGCTACAGATAGCTCTTTTGGAAAACTCGTGCTGAGAGAGAAGTGCAGCTTCTTCCTTGCTTCCTTTGCAAGGACTTGTAGCAGCAGTAACAAGAGAGTTGTGTGATCTTAACCATATAAACTCATCAGAACTTACCTCCAACATGCCAGCTTCCAGAGAGGGAAAGAAATTTTTTGGATTGGTTTCACATTTACCCATCACTGCAGTTTAGGTCAGATCCTGCCACCTTTGCTCCTGTGTGGCACCCTGCATAAGGAAGCAGCAGTGTTCACTTAAGAGATGAAAAGCAGAGGTACACATACCTTCAGGCAATGAGGGAAACCCATTTCACTTCTTTCCTCCTGCACAAGTAGGCTAAAGGCTCAGGATGTTGGTCTTCCCTTCCAGCTAAGGAGGTCTCCAATCTCCAGGAAAAGTCAGATCTGAGTTTCAGACTTAGTATCTTAATCAGGAGAAATGTCCCTTTAAGTGCACTCTCCTGTGGCATTTTTCCTGTTGAGAGCTCAGAAAGGTCCTAACTCATCGACTGGGTTTTGTGGTCTCATTTCAAGGTGTTTATATGTAAACTCCCTGTCGGTAATTTCCCGTGTCAGGGGGACTCTAATAGGGCCAGTGTGCCTGCCAGAAGAGGGCTGCATCATACTGACCCTTCCATGTCATCTAAGCACGTATAAGAGTCAAGACAGGTTGACTAAATGTGAGAATCTGGCCTTATAAAAATAACCAAAATACAGACAGAAAGTCCTTACAATAAAGTTACAGAGCAAAAGAAAGACTACAGTAAGAAATAGTGAGATATGGGGTGAGAGATGTTTAGAGGGAGACAAAGAGCTCTAGGGGACTGTGAGGCCCAGTACAGATGTGCTACATTAATTCAAAGGAGTTTTCTCCAGGAAGATGACAGCCAGATTGAAGAGTAGTCACCAATATTACACCAGCAGTGACTCTGTCTCTGTGTGAATCTTGTAGGATTGGACCCTGTAACGATTCGCTTCTTACTCTGTGGGCCTCTGGATTGGTGTGCTAAGCGAAATAGGGTGCAGCATTCTTTTAAAGATAAAAGGACTTCTTCAAATTTTACATAATCATAGAATTATTCTTTACAGTGGATTTACATAGACATTGTCAGAGGGGAATTCTCTCTGCAGCTTCAATTACTGTATTTTCATGTGCATTGTCTGATAGGAGATGTGCTGGATCTCAAATACCTGCTTACCTGATTAATGTGAATTATTCATCCCATTGTAATTACCTGTGAATTTTAGGGTAGCAAACATGTGAGAAGAATTTGTATAAAAGCTGCAGGATTTTTGAAAGGCAAATATTTCCCAAGAATCCCTGCATGCAGGCTGACACATTTCATTCCTTATGGTGATAGTCTCTGCATTACAGCATTTGACTTGATGTAAATGTGATAGTGCTAAGTAATACTGACACACTGCAGTGAAATGCACTAAAGAACCACACCACAAAACACCTGGCTATTGAATAGTTTCAAAAACTGAAAGCTTTTCCTCATCAATTTAGCTCTCAACAAAACTGCCCTCAGATGTCTGTTGTCTACTGGTTTTTCTCCTAATTAAAAACATGCCATTTTAGCTGGTGATGCTTGTGACCTGAATCCTGTATCCTGTATCCTGAATCCCCTGGCAGCACAACTGTGTGGTAAAAAACTCACCTTTGGCACAAGGCACCATTTTGCATGTAGCCTGACAACTAGGTCAGACTGACAGCCGTTTCTACCCAGCCTGTGAACAGATATTAATGTAGTTGAGCTGATTGGGTGGGAATTTGTCTTAATGGGATACGGGCTCCTAAACCACTCAGGACTCATCTCTGCAGGCACAAACAGGCAAATCTGAACTCCCCTGCTCACACAAGAGGCTACATTCGAAAGCACTTTGTTGATTCAGAAGTGATGAGGGTGCATCCCTGTGTTACTGTGCATCATTAGAACTTTCTTGAAAAGCCCAGCCTTCCTTTTTATGGGCTGCTTTATTAAGGGGGTGCCAGAGGAAAAAGCCCTATGTCACCATTACCTTCCTGTTCTCTAACTTATTTGCCTTCTGACACAAGGCTTTCTGAAAACAATTTTTTGGCTTTGATTTTTAATAGACAAAATGCTTCCACCACTAGAATTCCTACTAAAAATAGGGAAGTTGACACAGAAACATGACCATACTGTGAATGGAGCTCACAAAGACAGACTCTGATATCGTCTGAATTCTGCTGAGGGGTTCAGAAATATTCTCCTGAATGATATTTACTGACCTTGCTAATTTTCACCAATGTCATTCCACAGATTCAGGTCAAAACAGTCTGAAGTGAGAGTAAAGAGGAGCCTGAATCATCTGAGCTACATTTAAAGTTAAACAGGGTTGCTGATAAGAGCTTTATGATCTTGAGCTCATTATAGCCTGTGCAAGCAGAACTGTATTGATACATCAAATTGAACATTAACACTAAAAACCCTGTGAGCAGCCTTTTCATTGCTCTGGGAACATGCACAGCCCATGTCAGCACAGAAAGCAAACGCAAAGAGCTTAAGGAGTTATCTGCCCACGTAATGTCCCCATTCACTTAAAAGTTCTCAAGCTACCCTTTTTTTGCCTTCTACCACATAATAGGCATGGTGTCCATCATCTCCCTCTGAAAGCCTTTTTTATCATCAGTGACCATAATCCAGGGTTACCGCTTTCTGACAGTGATGTATTGTATCTCTGCAGTTAACAGCTAAATCTCATATAGTCCTCGAAGGACTCAAAGGATTTCCTCTTCTCTTTCGGGCATTGCTTCCATTTACCGTTATAGAGAGATGATAGTGAGGATAGGGTTAGATCTGTAGTGATAGGACCCACATTCCCTAGACCTGTTTATCGTGTTATCACCAGTTAAGTGTTTTACCTATTTATTCGGTGGCAAATAGTATGCTTGTGCTGTTACCACAGGAAATCTCAGCCTTTTACATATGTATGTGTGAACTGAGTCTGGAGGCTACAAAGTCAGAAAGCTGTAATAGTTCCCAGAGTTCCGATGTACTGATCCAAGAACAGGTCTCAACTTTGAGCCAATAGACTCTATTTCTGTTGTCCCTCAAGGGGACAAGCCAACGTCTGTCTCTTTGAGAAATCCAGCTCAACTTGCTCCTGAAACACAGTGCCAGACATACTGACATGCATTGAGTGAAGTGTTATAATTGAATGGTTTGGACAATTTGAGACTTGAGATGTGATGAATACTTCAGCATAAATCCTCCTGATACTTCCCCTTCATCTACAAAGAGAGTGGGTGGTTTGATATATGCATCACTAGTTACCCACCAAACCTTACTGGGAATAATTAACACCTGATCCAAAGACATGGCAGTTATTTCTTTGAAAAAAAAAAATTACATGCAGAAATGAAAAGATGCCATTTTATTACTAACCTGCTGTGCTGTACAGAAGAAATGTCACCAGATCAAGGACCAGATCCCACCCTCATTTATGCATGTGAAACTCCACTAAACCCAACAGGACTCATACACACATGTGGGCAGGATTTTGCCCATAATCACTGATAGCACCTTTCCTCACAGTTCACTTGCAATGTGGTATAAATCTGAGATTTTTCTGAGGTATGTGAAGGTGGTAACATGCTGAATTTGGAGGGTGGTAAACAAAAATACAGGTGATTTGAAAAACTCCTTAAAGAAGAGCTTTTTCAGTATGATTTCACTTTGTCTAATTCACTTGTTAATAATGCCGTGCTGAAAATTTCATCTGTCAATTTGTGTTTAACTGTACTATTGACAGATCTGAAAGGGTTGCCTGCAGCAAAACTTGCACAGTACTTCTCATTATAAAACTTTTTTTGTTTTCTTAGAATTTTGCCCTGGTTTTAACTGTGCTGAAATGCATAACATTACCTGCCTTTCTAGGGGAGAATTTTGTTGGGAGACTTTTCAGGAGTTGTCCTTCTCATATGTCATCTAATTTTTTTCACGTGTTTCTGAGAACAAGACAAAGGAAAAATACAGTTTATCAAATTAGGAATAAATTTACAACTGCTTTATGAAGATCTAGCTGTTTCACCTTGGGCAAGGGATTTGCAATCTGATAAAGAAGCTGCCTTTAGTCAGCCATGGCCAGGGACACCTTCCACTAGACCAGGTTGCTCAAAGCCCCGTCCAACTTGGCCTTGAACACTTCCAGGGATGGGGCATCCACAGCTTCTCTGGGCAGCCCATTCCAGTGCCTCACCATCTTCACAGTGAAGAATTTCTTCCTCCTATCTAAGGTAAATCTACCCTTTTTCAGTTCAATACCATTACCCCTTTTCCTATCACTATATGCCCTTGTAAAAAGTCCTTCTTCAATGAAATTCTACAGTGAAAATTGTAAGTACTACATTGAATTATATAGGATATCATACAATCTCTTTTTTTTTATCTGTTTACAGACTTTGATTTTTTAACATATCTTCATGGTAAAATAGATTTCTAAATTCCTATTTTGGTAAGGGTTGTAGTCTGTAATCAGCAAATTCTCAAAAAGCTGCACTTCATTTATCCCTATGCAATGTGGCAGGTCTAAATTGAACTGCCTGAGTATGTAGATATGGAGGGTCTATTCTTCCTTTCCTGAAGGGAGAAGACGAGGATTGATTCACAGCTGCAGAACAAGCAGCAGTGAATTTAGAGCCAGAGTTGCTCCTGCATCCTTCAGCCAGGAGCCCCACCAGCCAGAGCACTCCCCTGTTGTGGGAAATGCAGGGATCACCCTCCTCCCTCAGCTGCCAAAACGGAGGATATCCCAAAGGTGTCAGGATGGAAAAAATCCCAGAGATCTGCTTTCAGACACACAAGCCCTTCTTTAGGTCTTGGCAAAAGAGCTCGCATGCCAAAAAATTGTGTATTTTTAAAATTAGGCTCACTGGTCTATTTATTCGCATGAAGTGGGACAGTGTCAAGGGGACAGAGTGGGAGCATGCATACCCGAGTGGAGGCTGGAGCTGGGGGATTGCCCTCAGGCAGAGGAGGGAATTTATCTTGGATCTACTAGTCCTCAGAATTTTCATATATCTTTCAACTTTCAAGACCTTTTGGAAAAAAAGGAAACCACCCTAATTCCTTTTCTAGTTTAGGCTAGGTTAGTGCTTTCATACGTGAAATAAAGCCTTTAGCTGTGGGTCAAGTCAGTTAGTGAAAACGATGTTATTTTTTCTTCTTTTTAATTTCAGGGAAATAGTTCACATTCTGTTTACTCCAAAGTGAAATTTTAGTTCAGTAATTTTTTGGCTTGATTTCTGATGTGACCCCAAAATTTCTCACTGTATGTCTTGTTTCACACAATGCCCTACATCACTGCTGCTTCTTGTTGGTAAATAATACAGAGCTGGGACGATAATTGAGGCGACAGGCATTCAACCCAACATACTTTCTATTAATTACAGTAGGGTGGGAGTATGGGTTTTCCTATAGCTGGGAAAAATTATATGAAAAGAACACACTGCACTGCAGGTCAAATCCTCATCTTGTCCTGCAAGCTGCAATATGTCATGTCTGTGGAGTTGCACCCACTTACAGAAGGTCTGAATTTGGTCCTGCTCTTTTCTGAAGATGTTTCCCTTTAGTAGCTCACTTTATGGTCATTTAACAGGAACCTTGCACACATGCAGGAGAGGTGTCACAACATCAGTTACCTGAGATCATTGTAAATGATGTGCCAGCACCTGAAGGAGATGTTAGGATGTATGTCAGATCATCATAATAGATACAGTGTTGTACCAGGCTGCACAAAACCAGATGTATTTATAATTCCTGCAGCTGCAGCCCTGCTATTAGTTAAGTCTAAGAATGGAGCTACTGATGGATTTGTCATAGATGAGTTCTTTCTCTAATAGAAAGAAAGTGATGATAGGAAATAGATGGTGACTCAAGTTATTGGCAATACAGGGAGTCTTTAACTGTATGTCTCCAATTCAGAGCCTGCTAGATGCCTGTGCCTATCATTTGTTCCTCCCCAAATCACTTAGTGCCCTCTGTGGTACAACCTGATGTGGTCTCACTCTAGGTCCCACTAAGAAGGGACAGTTATTCCTATCAAAAGCAGTGCATTTGCTGATAGTCTCCCAAGGAGAGGGACGATGTGTAGGCAGCAAAACTGACTTACACAGTCATAGTGTAGTAGATGTGGAATATGACATGCTGGCCAGGCTGTGAAGGGTACTTCCCATTGTGTCTGTCTCTGCTGAAACTTTTTGGAGATGGGTAAAAGATTTAGGCTCTTCACATTACACTCAAACATGGCTCAGAGATCTGCAAATTAAGTTTGGCAGTGAACTGAGGTCCTAGAAACACTATAGCCATCTTAATGTCATCCTGCACCAAAACGTTTGCACTGCCACCAGCTACAGCCCTAACATACAGCTTTTTGTGCCATGTTTCATTACTTTAGCCCTGTAATCAAGTAACTTCAATAACTGTGAATTAATTTTCCACATTTAAAGAAACAGTAGGCTATATGTCTCAAAGTTTAAGAGATAACCATTGGAGATCAGTTGTTGAGGCAGCCTCCTCAGGCGAGAGCTGATTATTCAGACCTCATCATGAATATTCAGAGATGGAAATCAGAACGCAGACAGTGAAGGAGGAGTGAGGTGATCAGGTAACACTGGCGTCAGAAAAGCAAGCTGGATAGAGAGGAAAACTAAATGCTTTTCCTTTTTCTCATGATAATGAAAAAAGTGGCATCAAAGTGTGCTACGTGACTTAGAAGCTAAGAACCAAACTTGTCCAGGGACTGATGTAAGAGTCATGTTGTGCTAAGTTGCAGGTTTTGGACATGGAAGTTATCTTATTGTGGGAAGTTTGCTGGGGCTCTTCAAGGAAAGGACTCTATAAAGACTACCAATGGCCTCCATGCCTTTAAAGACACTTCCAAATGAATATGCTTTGACTACAACAGAGTTTTGATGTATTTATTTTGATCTATTAGTGACAAAAATTGCCATAATTAGGAATCCAAAAACCTGCATGAAACCATGTGGGAAATAATATTTAGAAGGGGTAAAATTTGTGCTTTTAGATCAAAGTCCTAGTGTAATACTAGAACCTGTTGATAATATCGTAGGACCACATGTGAAAGAAATCAATGTGTGTTTTTTGTTAAAAGGTCTTAGAAAAGTGAAAAATATACCAGCTGCGTAAGTCTAGAAAAAACTGGGCATTATTAAGCCTGCCTTTTTGTGATTCTTAATGTCTATGTGCATAATTCCAAATCAAACATATTCACATTATTAACTTTTATAAGTTTATTAGTCTCAGTGCTAATGAAACCATTCATCCTTTGCAAATGCACATGGCTCCCTAATGAAACTTCAATAGATGGATCAGCAGTTAAGTGAGTACATCCAAATGTTTATGCCAAATTCTGTTTGCTGCAGTGAACAGGGAAACCAAATCTCTTCCAAGCAGATATCTATACTAACTGACCAACAGGTGTAATGATGCCACCTATGTTTTAAAAACTCTCTTTATCTAGAAAGAAAACTGTACATTATATAGGGTGCTGGTATTTAAGATATAATTTTCCTTTTGTTTACCCTGGTATCAGTCAGAAAAATTCCACTTGAAACAACCAACGTAAAAAGTAGTAAAAAATCTGGCAAGACAATACGATAAATTAAACCAAAAAAATTATAAATATACAAGAAAAATATTTTTGAACCAGAACTCAACATGAATTCAATGATGGACATTCACGTGTTTATTAGCAGAGTTTAGAAATCTAAAGCTTATTGTTGCTAATTATAATTTTAATACTGTTTTCATCCTTCCCTGTCTTTTCTTTGTTTTACCTGCCCACATTTTTCCAGTTCAGTTTTCTGGATGAATGTACATTTAAGTGTTTGAATGGGAAGTAGCATTCCATATGACAGAATTAATTTTCCTTGAAAATTTGGTGGTGTTTTTCCTTTTTTTTGATTCTTAATTTAGAAAGCTAGACCAAAAGGGCACTTCTGAATTTAGGAGTTTCAGCATTGCTACTGTTAAGTCCCCAGTGTAAGTATTTGTGTCTTGACACTGCAATATTTTGGGATTTTTTTCCTTAGTATGAAACGTTTAAAAATGACACGTGATTTGGGACCTCAGGATTCATTTTCAGGAATTCACAGAAAAGAAGGTTTTATTGTTATGTCAAGCATGAGAGGAAAATACATTTGCTTCTGGACCAGACATATTATCTTAATTTTTTTCATTATTTTCTGTACTGAGGTATAAATACTGTGCCTGTAGCCAAATATGTATCTGCACAAAACAAACAGAAAACATTCTTAAACCAATGAAGTATTTACTTTTTAAAAGACATTTTAATCCTATTAACGGTAAATTATATTACCTATTGTGAAAGCAGACATGAAAGAAATATCTGAAGCATGCAGTTAATTATGATACCAAGTGAAACATAATATTTATGCTCTCCTTGTGTAGCTGAAACAATTTTTCTTTCACTAACTGTGAGTCATCCTCTGATTGAAGTCTTGAAACATGATGAGAGAGTTGGCTGGCACATTTGCCATAGAGGTTTCATTCTATAGATAATTAATACTAAAATAAATATCTGGGCTTTATTCTTTTATACTCCTAGTTCTCTATTTTTTAAACAAAATCTCCACCCCCTCCAATATATCTCCGTATTTAGAGGTTATGTGCTTACGAATATTAAAAAACATGAAAGTCTCTGATAAAGCTAGGGAATGAAGATTTCACCGAACAAGGATCTGAATCAAGATTTCATATCTACATTGTATTTCCATGTCAGAACATTGGAAAACTTGGAATCTTGAATATTTATGTGATCCATTCTAGTTGGTGGGCTGAGGACATAGTTTGTTTAATGACCTGAGCTTGGAGTGACCCCTTCTCTGCAGAAGGCTGAAAGAGTTTAAATAGCCAATTCCTGTTACAATACCCTTCTACTTTAAGAGCTTGTTTTCCTCCCGTTGTCTTGCTTAATTTTTGCACTTGTTTGTATTAGCTACTTGCAGTGGCTCTTTAATTAGCAAGCTAATGCAATTGTGTTTGATTCTTATAGCCTTGATTCTGTGTCCCAAACCAGCAGTAAAGTAGTGCATGGTAGAGAATCCAGAGAATCTTATGTACTATATCCCATTTTTCTGGCAGTTTTCTACTGTATTTTTTCATTTGGCTTCTATTTTTTCGCTTCCTCTCCTTCCCAAAGAATGTCCTCATTGTACCACTTGCTTTTGAAAAGATTTGCTTTGAAAGTCCGTTCATATACACCCATCTGAAAAGTTGCAAGAAATTAGCTGGAAAGGTGTTCTGTGAGGAGTACAGCTGCTCTCCTCCCCCAGGAAAACTAATTCATCAGCTCTTTGAAACAGACTGTCTTCATTGTTTAGAAACTAAGAGCTATGGATTTTGTTCGTTAGCAAGTGCCCTGTGTAGAAATATCATCTAGTGTTACAAGTAGGACTCAACCCCTTGGCACTCATGACTTCGGTTAGGTTTTTCATTCCAGCCTTAATAATTTTATGGGTTTCAGGTGTTTAAGATTCTGTTTTCACATCTTAATAAACTGGTTTCTTCTTTTCCCTTTATAGCACTAGTTTTAAAAACTTCTTTACACTGTGGCTATCCACTCACGATCTGGAGTTTCTTGCCATGTAAATTTTTCTGTTCAATCTTTTTAAAAAAAATCACTTTCTACCTGTGGCCGTCATTTGAGTTCAGGAGAACTTCCCTTTCTCTCTTGATGGTACCTGTCCCAACTTTGCAGCTAAATATTAATCTAGACACATATTTCAATCCTATGAAACTGATGGAAGGACAGAGAGCACAGCCTGGGTGTGTTCTTTCCATCGCCTTTCGACTGACTGGACCGCAACACCACGCACGACCCATATCAGAGGCCAGCCTGAGCATTTCTTCCTTCCTTGGCATATCAATGACCAGCCAGTTGTTGTCTGGCTACATCTTATCTGTGGTTACATACATAATTGCCCAACCCCCATGGAGAAAAGAGCCAGTTACTAAAATAAAATAAATTTCAAAATGTACTGTAAGAAAATCTGCATCTCTAATATCTCCAATGCAGTTTCAATTTTCCTAATGCATGACTCTGCTCACCTTACCTAAATATTCACTGATAATTTTCCTCCATCGTTCTCAACTCCGTAAGCTTTTAGGGATGGTTGTCATATATCAGCGTTTCATTGTTTCTGGCTATCACCTCTTTACAATAAAAAAGATGTTATCAGTTTAAAAGTAAGAAATGCAGTATGGTCCGAAGAGCACAATTACAGAGAATACTATCAAAGTACAATATAAGGCCCATGCAAATCCACTGCTGTTATCTATTCCATAGATTGCAAAAAGCTAGCTGTAGTAAATGTACAGCAGTACAAAAAGGCAGTGATAATGCAGAAAATAAAAACCTCTCTAATCCCTATTAGCAATTTGCACTAAACAAAGGGAATAAATTCCCTGTTAAAATTTTGTTCTAGGAATTTACAATTACTTTCTCTTCTTCTGCTAGTGTGAGTTCTTTTAGTATCTCAGTTCAGTTTGCTAGCAGAGGTGACAAGCAACTGTCAGCAGGTACATACAGGTATGCTAAAACGATATGACACACATGAAAGACACCAGTACACAGCAAAACCCATCCAACTTTTACAGGTTTTGTGATTTCCTTTGAACAAAATCTGTAAAAATAGCTTTTATCTGAATAGCTCCTTCAAGAAGTAATTTTTTACTACGCTTCCCATATTCTCATTTAATAACTCTCTTTGCAAAGTGTCAAGGGATTTGGTCAATATTTAGCAATAGTGAATAGCGCGACTTGAGTGATGAAACTCGCATCTCATGACCCTGCAAGAACCTGCAGAAGAATGACACTCCGGTCAAAGATCTTTTTCAGAAAATAGGCATTTTGCAAATAGGAACCAAAATGGTCTCCCTCCTGTATTGTCTCATAGCAGCCTTCCACACCTCTGTGGTTGTCATATTCACATAAGTTTGTGCTCAACTTCTGCTGTAGTGAGCCCCATGCCCTGGTCAGGCAGCTTGCATCCCAATCTGTCCAGGATTCACCTGCAGCAGGGTCCTTTTGCAAAAGCCTCTGCGAAAGAGAAGGCATGAAAGCAGAGCTGGAAGCAGAGACAGACTGGCCCACACAGCCTGACCTGTCTCTTCCTGAACATCTATTGAAACTGATTGATCTAATGCCTCGCATCTGCCAAACTGTCGTTCAGGCCAGAGGGGATTTGGATGAAGACAGAGGAAGCATTGTAAAAATGAGTTTGTGCATTAGTTTGAGCGAGCTTTGAACTCCTACGTGCAGCAAAATTAGCTTACTGGAAAGACTACGTCCGCAATGAAACAGCTTCGCTAGATGAGGGAACAAGAAGGGAAGGGGGGAAGTGCTATTTGAGGAGTTGGTAGATTTCTTCCTTTGATTTGTGCCTGAAAGAAAAAAATATCCCAGCTGTCTGCTGCATTGTGTGAACATATACATGCATTTAAATTACTTATATCATTACTTACAGATGTAATTGTGAAATATGTTCTTTTTGCATTCAAAATTAGGGGCAGAACAGATGGTGAAAACTCAGTTTAAGGCAATATGTCCATTAAAATAACCCATACTGTTTGTGTATTATAACAATAGCAGTCTTCAGCATAGCTGAAATTTTTAGCAGTGTTAGATTATGATAGAAATACAAATAGACTGTAGGACAAAATTCAATATGACTGAAAATTCACCCTGAAAAAATTTAGCTAATTTCTCTTTGGTGGCTGTCAACAGATGAACTCACCTCTGCAGCGCTCTGCCTTTGCAGTATTGTCTGCTTTCTACCAAAAAGTGAACAGCAAACTTTCTGGAGTTTATGGGCTGGCAAAGCCTCCTCCATATTTAATTCCCAGGGACTCACAAAATTTTGCAAATTCTTCTGCCAGGACCATTTTTCCCTGGAAGAGTTATATATTATAAGCATATATATTTATATGACATATATATACATATTCTTGCCACTAACAGAGCAGTTTCTTTGTAGGAAAAGGAAAATGAATGTGTTTAGCTAGGCTGAAGTGTACAATGGACTGTATTCCAAATTATTCTTTCAGATTTCCATTAGCAGAACCTGAATTCATTAATGTTGAAGTTTGAATCGAGTGTTTGACTTCACAGTATTCAAGGAATTTTAAGGAAGAATTTTTAAAACCTCTGTTGAGTTACTGCCATTAATTTTTAAAACACTACACCAGTGCAGTTTCATGAATGAGAGCCAGCTCATTTGCAGTATGTCCTGCCTCTGTCAAATGGGTTACCTAGGGAATTTTGAAGTAGTTGAAGCCCATTGCAGTAAGTTCTTTCTTCAATGAAATGGGTGCTAGCAGAGGTGACAGAGCCACCCTGCTCTGAATGGTGCAGGTATCAGGCTTCATCTGTAGGGCAAGTTCCCAAGTGCTGGAGGAGGAAAGTACTTGCTCAGCCCCCAACCCTGAAACACATCTTGCCTTGCAAGGGGGACATGTGTCAATTTTGTTGTGTGCAGGTTGTACCCTGAACTGCAATGCTCAGCCTGTCTCTCTCAGAAATAGACTGGAGAGCTTCTATCTCTTCCTCCCACATAGATGCCCATGGAGTACCCTGGGCACCTCCCTGGAGGTGTGCTCCATAAAGGACCCATGCTAGGCGTGAACGAATCTCAGCTTTTGTCTCTGGACTGTAGGTTTCTCACCCTTCTGAACATGAAGAAAAATTTGCAAATGTGAGTCAGGTGCTCTCCAAGGGCTAAAGAAGCCACAAGCCATTAAGCCTATCACACTGCTATCTAAAAAATCTCACATAGCTTGTAGCCCAACTCAGTCATGGCTAACACTGAGAATTACAACCGCTTTTCAGTCGTGAAGAGTATTTTTTTCTAAAGCTGATGTCATAGTTTAACCCAATCTAGCAATACAACCATGATCGATAGCCACTCACTCCCCCCTCCCCCACACTCGCCCCCAACAGGGGAGAGAATCAAAGGGGAAGGGAGAAACTTGGATTGAGATAAACACAGTTCAATAAAATAACAAAATACTAATACGTGACTAGTAAATATACGTATGTGACATAGGAATAAAAGATGCTCAAGGCAATTCCTCATGAACTCTGTCCACAACTGAGCAGCCAGTCCCAGCAAGCAGAACCCAATCCCCAACAGCAAAAAAAGAGGAAAAAGCAGAAAGGCTCAGAGGCCTCTGCAAAATGGCAAAAGTCAGACTAAATGTCCTGCACCAAAGACTCCCCTGGCTCCAACAAAAAGAGTGAAGAGAAGAAAAAAACAATTCATGCAAGAGAAAGTGCCTGAGAAGCCAGAGAGATAGCAGAAGAGCCAACTGGAATGTCCCACTCTTGTATCTGAAGCATTACGCCAATGGGCTGGAATAGTCCCATTGATCATTCTGGATGTCAGTCAAGCTCTGCCCTATCTCTGCCCCCTGCTTCCTTGACACCTGTAAACAAGGCATTCAGAATGTCCTTGGCTCTCAGACCAGAGCAAATAAAAATATTAGTTCTGTGCTGGGGTGTTATCTGCTTGTTCTCAAACTAAGTCCAAATAATAAGCATGCTAGCTATGAAAAAGAAAGGTTTCTAACTGCATGAAGAAAATTAACCCATTTTTATTCAAACCAGCACAGATGGTTAAATGACAAAGTTTTAAAAAATAGTTTTAAAGTGCATTATATTTTGAACTATAAGAAAAGCACCAATGAAATATTCCACGCCGTTCATTTTCTTGCGATCCAGCACAATAAATATAGAATAACATTAGAACAGCCATGAGTCTTATGTCTTGCCATAAAATCTGGCACACCCTACATCATTTTGGATAAATAATTTCCATCCTACTTTGTTCACTTGCACATGGTAAAGTAGTTAACAGGAACATTTATCCCTTTCCCTCATTCCATCAGTCCCGACATTTCAAGCTGCAGTTCCCAGTACATTGAATATACATGGTTTTGGTTCATTCATGCAAAAAGTGATGCTTAGCTTTTAAAAAAATAACAATTGTAAGAAGTTTAAAGAAAGACCAGAATGGGTTTCTGCATTCATACAGCACTGAACACAACAAGAATCATAACTCTAATGCATTTTATTAAGCAATGGTTAGTATCATATGTGTTCCTGTTGCATACATGTAGAGGAGAATCTACTGCAAGCAAGATAGATGTAGGAGCTCTTAAGCAATAAGCTCAATATCATATCTACTGGAATTTGCTAAAATGCATTTATCAGTGAGGCACTGTGCCTTTAAATTCTATTAATAAATACCTGACTCTTTTAAGGGCATTTCTCTCATGGACTGCTAGAGCAGCTAAGAGTAGTGAGATAATAACTGAAGATTGAAAGAACTTGATTTTGTTTCTTTTATTTATTTAAAGATACAAGAAGTCATGTTAAGGAGTATAAGGTGGTCTTTAGTAGATTTAATCTGCAAACAAGATTCAGCTTTCAAACCAGTACCCCGAATGTTTGCATGTGTGTAGGGAAGCAATGACCAAGTTTGAAGGTGGGGCTTGATGAGAAGACAGAATTGTTTTCAGGATGCATGAGGCACTTGTACGACACTTAGGTTTAATTACACAATGTAAGTCTTCCAATAGATAATTTTTAAAGGCTGAGGAGTCACTTTTCCTAGGTGTTGATTCAAAGCTTGACTTCTCCACTTTATATTTATTTAGTTTTGTTTTCTTCTTAAAACATCTGAGATAGGTTTGGATCTTAGTATTATCTGGCTGTTATGAGATGTCAAGGTACCCTTTTTGCTCTTTCTCTTTTCTTGTAACACATTATAGACTTTGTGGATTTGAGCCCTTTGCAAAAAAATGTCTCAGGTTGTTGTAGCAAGAGAGGGGGAAGGATAATTTATAACTTCTGGACTTAATGTCTATCGTAGCACTAGATTTAACTAGCTTTTTCATCTCTTTAGCCCTCTCTTCAACTGCCTGATTGTCAAGGTTTCACAGACCTTGCAGTGAAGTTGATCTAGAGGGTTGATGGAAGACCACTTCAGTGCACCTTAAGTTTCCCTCTCCTTCAAGAACACTAAAAGACTCCTACTGTATGATCTATACTTTTCAGGTTGTGGTGTGTATTTTCTTAACCTTCTAGATCCAAATGACACTCAGAGGAAAGTATTTGACTTGTCTGAGTTCTCTAGTTCTCCTAATTACTTTTTAAGAAACAGCATTATTAATCACGTTCCTAAAACAGCCAGTAACTCTTCTGAAATAGATTTAATTACTAAGAGGTCCAAACAGATCAGAGCACTCTCCAGCTGTCAAGTTGGACAAGAGAAATCAAATGCTTTATAGCAGCAGCAGAATCCTCCATTGATCTTAGAACAGTTGTTAATAAAGCTAGGATAAACAGAAAGATTCATTAATTCAAGAGTTAACATGATGCAAAATGGACACATCACTAGTACTAATGAAATGCTCAGCATTTGGCTTACAAATATCAGTTTTCCAGATACAAAAGATGTCCAACACCCTTTTTCTAATAGTTTAAAATGTGATTTTTTTTTTTTTTTTTTTACCCTGTTAAAATCCATCATTAAGAAATAGAAAAAGCAAAACCAACAGAGGATTTGTGCAGGCTATGGATGTACTTGTTTATTAGGTGACTCCTGATAATGAAAGGAGTGTGTGCATCCATATGCTTCTACTATACTCTGGTTAAATTTCAGTAACACTTTTTTTGTTAAATGGAAATAGCAACCTTTAATTAGGATTTGGGGTTTGGTTCTGAAATTGCCATACACCTGCTTATTCAAAACAGATGTTTTATCTGCAGTGCAGTTTTACTCATAATATGTTATGACGGCAATAGCAGGTTGCTAACAAAATACAAAGGAAAGGCAATATCTACTTGCTGTGTTCTCTTATATGAGGTTAATAAAGTTGACTGATTAGGAATATGTTTGCTTTTACCAGCCTCTGACTATGTTAGTATGCCACATTATAATCTATGTGAATGTATCCTTCAGTGCTCTGTCACCGAGACTCTAATTCAGATTTAGTCAGAAAACAATTATAAAATGACTTGGCCTTTATGTTGCACTTCATTTTTGTAGTGCTTCATGCATCATCAGCTCTCTGTGCATTGCAAGTCTCCATTCCCATTTTGCATGCAAAAGAAGCTTGAAGCACCGTCCAGCACTGCAGCAATGCACCAGATTGGCCAACCTCATGCCAATAGCACCACAAACACAACTGGTACAGTGTGGTTCTCAAAGCCTTGCCCCTCTTGTAAGGTGATTCCTTTCCTGGGTACACTCAGTAAATCCTACAGCTGAGGATGTGAGAGAGAAACGCCTCGAAACATTAAAGGGAAGTGTTCTGGGCCCAAACCTGGGACATGGGAGGGAACATTCCCAGAATCACTTGCTCTGGAGGTAGAAAATGCTTCTAATGCACAAAGAATCACTCACGGCCCTTCAGAGTTTAGCTAGAATTTGCACATAATGTCCAATCAATGTAAGCTGAGGTTACCAGTTACTGGTTGAGTGGCCAGGAGAAGCTTGTCGCCCTCCTGATGTCATGAGTCAGTTTTTCCATGTTTATTCTAAAGTGTCCATGGAGAAGGTTGTCCTGCCACCATCACCAAGTCACTTAGACAATTTGTGTCCCTTCTTTGTCAGGAAGATGAATGAAGGAGGGATGTCAGCAGAAGGGAGGAGAACAGTGCTGTGATTACCCAATGGATGGAATACTGAGGACTGAAGCTCCACAAAATAGACATCAGCATGCCTCTCTTCATTTCAGCCTTACAGTAGTTAAGTGTGTCATTGTCATGCCTTCTTTGTCAAGAATGTAAAATTGTCATATTGAGGGCTAATGTAACGTGTCAATTTATTTTATAAAGGTACCGTGTAGATTTCTAATGTGATATAGATGTTAAGTAATACGACAAGAAAGGCATTGCTATAACACAAAGATACAAATTTTCTGCCATATTAGCACTTTCTATATTATAATAAAAAAGCATAGTACGGTTGAGAAGTGTGTATCAAATCTACAAACCTCGAGCTTTGGTTTCCTCCAGTTTGCAAAATTTCTTTCAGTCTGATCTTCTTCTGTATTATATTTGCTGCCATCCAGAACAACAGTTTGGCACTGCCTAACTGGTCTGTTGCCTTTTGTGGTATGGCTTTATCATTTCAAAGAAACAGACAAAGCTTACAATGACTGAATTAGCTTTGTTATCATGTCTTAACCTGGTTTTACCCTAAAAAATTTAAGCAACTATAGCCAAATGAGTATAATCATCTGGTTTACTTGCTTGCTTTTTGTTCGTTTTTCATCACTTTTCCTTTGTACAAAATGTTTATTGTAATGTCAGACTGTGAGAAGATACCGGCTGTCCTCTGGATAGTAGTTTCTTTCTGGAAGAAGGTTTATGTGATCTAACATGCAGCAAAGCCATCTTCTAGGCTTCAGTTTATTGATAGGCCACAAGTATGTGTAGATCCACTTTGATTTTTAGACTCACAGATGTAGAAAGTGAAGCACCTGTTTAAGTAATTTGCTGAATCGGGGCCACAGTGAATTGAAACATCAAAAAATTATGTAAATACAGGTTTATAGCTTAGCGGAATGAACATGCTGAATGCATAACTGAACAAAGAATCTATTGAGTGAATCTTGTCTCTCTTTGTGTCTGGTTTTAGAATAGCTGTGACCACATCCTGCTTTTTTTATACTTATTTGTTATTTGAATATAGTCAGCGACTACCTTTAACAGATCTCTTTTTATTCTCCCGTTTGATTGTTTAACATTTGAGATTTATTGCTTGATGGGATACCTATTGAAAGGACTGGAAAGATTCCCGTTGGCTTCAAAGGACAATGAATTGTGCCCGGAGCTCTGGTACAGCACAGCATTTAGACACGTTTTTAAACATTGATGCTTTCAATGGGAGTTGAGCACATGTTTAAGATAAAGCATGTGCTATGGGCTTTGTTGCATAGGGAAGCACTTCAGCACATTCTTAAATGCTTTGCAAAACTGGCACTATAACAACCTCTGCTGTTAGTTACATTTTTTATTTTTATGGAAAAGAAAAGAAAAAAAGCACTAGAAGAAGTTACTGTTACTTTACCATAAAAAAAAACCAAAAAAACCCATAAATTTGGAATGCACAGATTCACCTCATTTTTGTTCATGAGAAAGTTTACATACACTAAGATCTATTTTGAAAAGAGAATTTAACCCTCTGTTATTAGGAGATTAATGGAATTTTTTCCATCCTTTTTCAGCAGTTTTATTTTGGCCCTTGATTTAGGTTGTTATTAATGTGCACACTCAAGAGAGTCTAGGGCCCTCAGTAGTTCTCTATCATGGAATATCCTTTTTAGCATGTAATGCCTTCTGCCTGCTATTCACCATCCACTTTTAGAGGTTCCCTTGTTATCACTTCAAATACTTCTCAGAGAGCAAAGAAGGAACAAGAATGCTCAAAGAAATTTCTTCTTCACAAACCATGTACATTTTCATTAAGATTTCCTTAGCTGCCCAGTGCCACATGGCTTTCCCCATGAAAGTGAGAGGAATATGCCTCTGCCAGCTATTTATCCTTCATTAGAACGAAATATAAGCTTAAAGGGACAGTCGGGAAATGCAAGATTCTAAGGCTTAAAAATTTGCATCTTTTTTTCCCTTGGAGAACTGTGAGGAATGCCATCACACATCAGCAGACTCACTGCCAGACAGGAGCTATACAAAATGCCAGTGAGTCCAAGGCTCAAGAAGCTCATGTTTTTCCACAAATGAAGCAAACAAAGATAAAGTTTCCTGTAGGAAATGAGATTCATCATGTTCCTTGCTCACAAAATCTCTGATAGAAATCCTGTGGAATTTCAGAAGAGCAAACCTGTACTGTTCACAGATGAGCTTGTCTTTGAGCTTCAGTGAAGTGAATAGTATGTTAAACCAGTTCAAAACTGGCTTGGCCATTTTTAACAGTTTTAACTATACTTACACTGCAAATAATGTAAGAATTACATTAACCAATCTTACAGTGCATTTACTTTGTAAGCTGAACATGTGGTTACAATTCCTATTGACAATCCAACACAGTCTCAGTAGCCTGATGGAGGTAGAACCCCAGCTTGCCCAGCATCCTGGCATGGTCAAAGCTGAGTACCCACTATGCATCTGTCAGTAGCTCAGCTAACTCATTTAAAAGCTGGCTTGGATATAATTATTCCAATACAACCACAGATTTGTATTTCAGTAAGGCATAACCTTGAGAACACCCACATGCAAAGTCATAGCACTTTAATGACACTTATACTAAATCAATTTAAGTTACATCAGACCCGAAAATCTAAAACAAGATGGAGAGCTACTTATAGTCCAGTGCTAAACATGTGAAGATAAGATTCACAAAAACATGAGGGACTAGGAAAGACAGGACACTTCAGAGGTTCTCTCAGGTTTCCAGTTACTTTCATCTTCTACTGTGTGGAATGTTTCTTCAAAACACTACCTTTTCATAACAAAATACTTGTTTCTTTGGTTACTGTTCCTCCTTGAAACTTTACAGCTTCTTGCTGTTTCATCAACAAAATGGAAAGATAACATCAATTTTACCAAATTAAAAATTGTGACTAGGCAAAACCTTGTTTTTCATAGATACTCACTGAGGAGAAGTTATTAAAATGTGAAGTTAATCAAATTGTATTCTATTTTCCTAATTTTTACTCTCTCTCAGGTGGCTTGAAACTTTTTGACTAGGAAACTAAATAACATCTCTGAGAAACCTTACCTGACCTAAATTAAAGCTTTCCCAGTTGGCAAGGAGCCCAGGGCTGGGCAGCTGGCTACATCTCCCTGATTTCTTGACAGAATTTGGGGAGCCGGCTGCATCTACCTGATGTCCTGACATTTATGTTCAGTTTTACAGCATGTGGTTTTTACCCTCTGCATGCTGTAGTGCAGCCATCTCCTGAATCTCTGGCTACTTTCTGCACAGCATGAACAGCTTTTGAAGCCATGGCTGGTAAGGCTTCCCAGGATGCTTTTTCTGCTTCCGTGTTGAAAGTGTTACTGGTTTAGACTTGAGACAGAAGACACTCTCAGTAGAAATATTTTGAAGACAAAATAAATAAAAAAGAAAAAGTGGAAAGGAGTCAAGCAGGCAATTATTTGTAATTGAAAAAACTATTGATTTTCCTTTTGATACATAGTCTAAATTATCCCTCAAGAAAAGTAGTAATGCATCTTTAAGCAGATTTATTGGTCCTAGCTGTAAAATAGTGGCTTATTTAACTTCAGTGCCATTACATTTTTCTGTTTTCATTTGATGCAGAGATAGACTAGAAATGCAGACGTTGGAGAGGAGATTAGATTTGGGTGCCAAGAAGGTTCCAGGTCCTGGAGTTCTCTAGGATTCTTCCTTTTTTTTGTCTTACTTTCTTGTTTGGAGTTTCTCAGCTCCTCATCCCTCCCAGCTCCTCCCATCCCTCCTGGTGCTCCCTAAGGAGCATCCTGCTCTGCTCCACACCTCCGAGCCCAGACCTCAACAGGAGGCAACATCTGTGCCTGCACAGGGTCTGCCACAAGACATGCACCATTTTCTACTTGGATATGTCTAGTATACACTCAGATCTGGAGGCAAAAATGTCCTTCAAACCAGACCCAAGATTACAATATTACAAAAAAACAATAGTGCATTGTCAGGGCTTCATCCTGATACCTGTCTACCAGCCTGCTGCTTCTGCACATTTGGTTTTTTACTGGCACTCCTAATAGTTCATCTGTAAAGGTAGTCCATAAACCAATATTATGCAAAAGGAAAGTTAAAGGCAGAATTACAGAGTGTTACAGTATAAAAAAAAGCTGCAAAATGGCTATGATTTTCCAAAGCATAACCATGTGTCTGTCTGGCTAGCTGCACGGATGGATGGATGGAAGGCAGAAGAAAAATTTTACATGGTTCTATTGCCAGGGAAACTTCAACAGACTGTTTCTATGCCTCAGGTTTGGATTTACCTGTATTTTCTAAGGTGCAAGTCACAGTAGAAGTTTACGTATAGAAGAACATTTCATCATGTTTCTATACTCTTAGCACTCTCCTTTTCCCACTCTTTCTTGAGTCTATTCTCTGGAGTCTAATGATGTAGATGCATTCACCCTTCTGTGGTCTTTGATGGGAGTATTAACTTGTGTCTTTCTTTAATCCAGGACATGTTTGCATAAACTCTGTAAGAAACTAATACCCCCAAACCCTCAATTTCAGTTTGATAGAAGATGGGCAGTGCATTCAGGAGTTTTTAGGGGTGGTCTGGTAGACGCTCAGCCCACTGAGCAGCAAAAAAACCCCTAGAGTCTGCATCACTGGAACTGCTGGCTCTTGTACATATATGCTACGGTGCTATGGAAAGGCTTAATACAACTACTACAACTTTTACCAGTGTCTTGCAAGAAGAAAAGCAAATATGCATGTACATAATTCTCTTTGAAATAATATCTTTGAGCTAGTATTGCGATCATGTAGGAAAAGTGTGATAAATACAGATGAGGTCGCAAATACTTGTTCTGGGAAATTAAAGGCATATCAAAAGGTGATATGGCTGATAACCCAGTGATATCCTTGTGGGATATAATACAATACACAAAACACAATGGCAACAAGGGACTTAAGATGTTTGAAGACTATATGACCAAAAGCTGGCTCCAGCTAGTCAATGTGATGATAATGTGTAAATGCATATACATGCATACATGCATGGATGAGCAGCAGTGATGTGCTGTTATGTGTCAGCTATTGTTCTGGGACCCTTGGATGAGATGGAAGATATGAGCACCAGTATTGGAGAAGAGGGGAGGAAGCCTATTTATTTATTATTGTAGGAGTCCGTGACAACATCACTGTGTGAAACACAGCATGAAATAACAGTTCCATGCTCTTTTTCTGTTTCATACACAAGGACCTGCATGCACACTTGCACTCTCTGGACACCTGCAGAGAGCAGAGGGTAGAAGGCTGTAGGCAATAAGAACTTTTTGTTCCAAAAATTGAAAGACAAAGTTGAATTGTCCGGCCCATTGTTTTATCTCCATTCAGTGAGAGACGTATCAAGCAGAGGCTGTAACATGGCTTATAATGATTAGAGCTTTTCTCATGCACAATAAAGTATCCTTCTTGCTGAAGAACACTAATAGAAACTGTATACCACCTCACCCCCAAGGAGCAAGAGAGAGTTTAGGTAAAAAAACACCTACAATTTCCCTTTTAGCCTCATGTGACTTGCGATGCTTGTGTCCTGACCATGCCAGGATTTCAGCAAAGGTCACAATTCATCCTCTGTTCCACTTTTCTAAGCTGCACGAGGCAGCCCTCAGTCACCAAGGAGGGTCTGACCCAGATTTCCTTTCTTTCTTCTTAGCTCCTTGTCTGTACCTATTGAGCATCTACTCCCCAGGCCAACTTTCTGAGCCTCATCATCACCCTCTCATGTGCTAAAACAATCTTATTGCTTTCAGGTCTTTTCCTCCCTTTGATCTCTCTTTCTCTGTGGACATATTGCCCTTCTCTTTCTTTTCTCCCAGATCCCCATTTCTCCTTTCCTGTAGATCCTCCAGGTTGATTTCTCCCTTATTCATATTCTCCTATTCCCTCAGGTTTTCCTTTTATAGACTCAAGACCCAACCCTCTATTACAAAGCCTTCCATTAGTGAGAGTGGGGGAGGGAACAGGGAGAAGGTCTGCAGCTTTTCCAAATGTTGTGTTGTTGTGAATACTTCCCTTATTGTGCCTGTCTAAAATTTAGTTTATACAGGTGGCAGAATGAAATGTGCCATCTCATAATTAGTCCCATATGCACTGCAGGCAATTTATCATCAAAACAATCAGCAGTCACCATTTGATTCAGTGAATACCAGAGATTATCAGAAAATTGAGCTGAAGGAAAGAAGGAGAATAGGATAGAGCACTTTGGGTTTTGTAAGTTTCTTTTTTTTTCTCTTTTCTTTTTTCTCCACAAAAATATCATTTTCCCTGAAAAGCAGTCACCAGCCCAAATGACTCCATAATGAGTAGATTCACAGGAAAGCTGTTTTCTTGGCCTTTAAACCTTTCTTTACCTCTGAATTTATTGTGTTGGACTTTCTTGTATACTTAATAAACTGCTTCAGTAACAGCAATCAACACAAGCATGTTATTTCTCTGGTGAGGAGGGTGTCCTCTTTCTTAGCTGAAAACTACCACTGCTCCTTTTAGTGATGGCAAGACGAATTTTTATGCCTCTTTTGTGCAAGAAAATTTGCAAAGCAAACTCTGGGCACTCATTCATATATATACACACAAATACATTTGGGCACATGCACTCTCATATACACACACACACACACGTGTGCATAGCCAGAGGTGTCAAATGGCCCAGGCAAAAACAGGGGTGGAGACAATTCTCCACGTGATAGGTAAGGATGATTATAATAACTTTTACTCCTGGTCTTCACTGCATCACTTATCATTTTGATGGAGAAATCCAGTAACAAATGGAAAAACAGGATGCCACCAAGGTCTGAGGACGTGCTGAAATCCAAGCATCAGAATAATCAGGGTACAGAGGAGAAATGCGTCTGCGGGGAGAGACAGCAGTACCCTCATGGTCTGCATGAAAGCATTTCTATCTCTGTCCTATATTTAGGAAGAGTGGAGACACATTATCCTCCGGCAAGGCTATTTAGGAATGCTCAGGGGTATGGGGCTCATTTGCCCCATATCATAAAAATGCGCACTAGATGGCATAGCCCCCAGTGTGGTCTCCAGCAGACAGAAGCATGTAAGCATCCCTGATGCCTCTTTGAGCTTCTTGCTACACATCAGTTTCAGAAACAAAATAGTGGGTGAAAACAAGAATTTTTTATCTTATGATCTCCCAAGAACTGCTCAGTGTTTCCTCTTCTGTGCTTAAATAGTTGCAACTCTTTCCTATCCCACCCCTTTGCACCCCTTCCTTGTGCTGAGACACTGCTAAAAATCTCACAAGCCAGCCTTTAAAATTTTTCCACCATATGTTACAAACTGATCATTACAGTCTATGAGCCAAACTGAGTTTACTTTTTAAACAAACGATGGGTCCATAAGAAGAACGGACTAATGTTGACTTCTATTACCATGGACATGCCTGGAGATGAAGAGTATTTGATCTATTACCGCTTCTTCAGATTGACTTTATTTTGCAAGAAAGACTTGTATTGCTGTGTTTTCTATATCCTCTGCTTTCATTTTATCAATGTACCTTTTGGTTTAGAGGTTCTTCAGTTAAACTAATATAGTGATCAAAAGCAGAGAACCAAGTTAAGGCTGGGCTTATATAGCAAATCTGAAGTTGTTTGGAAGAGAAATTACACAGCTAGAATACATTGAGGTGAGATTTCACAACAGGTAGATAGGTGAAGGTCATGTTATTTTAGCTACAATATAGCATGACCTAAGTGATCATTTTAAAATAGTGCAATGTTTTATTACTGCATTGTTCAACATCGGTTCTGTTATACACTCAACAAAAGCCAATATGCCCTCAATGTTCTGCTAATTAACACAAAATACCAAACGCAAACAAAACATTCCCATATCGCTCTCTGGACAGTGAAAGTCATCTGTGTCAGTCCCAGATTGCACTCATCATATGAAGGTCTCGCATGCACCTGAGCACAGGACATGGCAAACAAAAAATCACACAAAAGGTGAATGCAAAATAACTTGACTCATTTCCATTTCATTAAAACACCTCCTTCAGAGTCGACATGAGAATGGCAGTCTTTTCTTACCTCGTAGCTGAAGCAGAGTAATGGTTATTGGCTGTGCGTACGTGTAAATGCCAATACATTTCATCTGAGCTTACAGCAAAATGCTATTATCAATAATTAAGCGTATACCCCAAACGGACTAGGCAAATAAACTGTGGTCCTTTTCAGCTGCTTTAAGACTGGTATTTTTCTCTGTTTCCTGAAGCCCTGACTTTTTCTCTGGAAATAAATGAGACGGCCAATAACACACAAGCCCACAACACCGTCAAGGGGAAGGCAGAGTCAGCACGTCGGTGCTGCAAAGGAAGAGCAGCTGACCGTTGCCCTTGCTGGTCCTCGCCCCATTCTCTTCGCTCCTTCCAAGTAGTCCCACTACTGCAGACAGAAGGGAGGTCTTGAGCAACATCCATACTCCTCCCCATCTAGAGAGAGGCTAGATAATCTTGCTTATGGATATGGGTAATCTTGTTCATAAAGCACAGAGCTTGCTGGCTGACATGGAGTTTTCTTACTCCACTACATGGTGCATGGATGGACATTTTCAGCTCCTAGATTAAGGTGGGTGCCCATATAAGGTCTCAAGTTCACTGTAATGGGTTGTAGCCAAACATTAATAAAATGGAAGACATTTGAGAAAAGTCTAATTTTTCTCACATTTGTAATCTCTTTACAGCAAGCTGTGTCAAGAAAAGTATAAAAAGAGGAATAACTGGAGAAGTTGACAGGCTGAGAGAGTTGGGGTTGCTCAGCCTGGAGAAGGCTCCAGGGAGACCTTATTGCAGCCTTTCAGTACTTAAAAGGGGCCTATAAGAAAGATGGGGACGGAGTTTTTAGCAGGGCCTGTTGCAACAGGACAAGTGGTAATGGTTTTAAACTAAAGGAGGGGAGATTCAGGCTAGACAGGAGGAAGAAATTCTTTACAATGAGGGTGGTGAAACACTGGCACAGGTTGCCCAGGGAGGTGGTAGGTGACCCATCCCTGGAGACATTCAAGGCCAGGCTGGACAGGAGTCCAAGCAACATGATCTAGTTGAAAATGTCCCTACTCATTGGAGGGGGTCGGACTAGATAACCTTTGAAGAACCCTTCCAACTCAAACTATTCTGTGATTCTACAATTCTGTAAGTCCCTATCTCCTAGATGGATCTAGCAGACCATGGGGACTGTAGAGGTGGATGGCTCTCCTGCTGTTTTCACACCAGCAATGGTGGGCTGTTAACATTGAAAACAACAGTACTTCACCAATGTCATCACTTAACAATATAATATGACAGCATCTATAGAACCGATTAGCATAAATCAACATAATACCCTTGCAGCATTAGTACTGAAAACTTTCATTTTCAAGTGGGGCGGGGGGGAGAAAATATATGATGAATTGTAATGATTTTGTTGAAGTGCTCTCACATGACATAGCATGTTGGCAAAGTATGGGCATGTGAGACTGTACACACACACCTGTGTTTTAATAATGTGCATAGTACTGTAGCTATACCATTAGTGTCATGCATTCTCCTAACAATAACATGTCAATTTTTCTGTGATCTTTCCTTCAACTTAAAGACAAATTTCCAGGAGCAACAACAGGGAAGGGGTGGAAAGAAAGGTGGGGGGTATTCATTTTGATTTCAAAGCACATCAGCATGTCTTTCTGTGCCCAAAGGGTCATCATGCATAGAGTCACGTAAATAGAGACTGCTTAAAAAAATAACTTGAGGTCATTCAGAGTCAGACCCCTAGGTTTGAATTACAGATAAACACATTTCAAAGTGCAAACTTTGGAAATAAGGTACAGAGGAGAACAACCTTACATGGCACTTCCATCAATTTTGATAGAGCAGTTTCAATTTTCAGTGTAATAATTCAAAGGTCTTGTGGCTTTCTGACAACACTGAGCTCTGCTTCCCTCCTCCTCATTCTCTGCCCTTCCCTCTAGTGCTCTGTGCTCACTCTGAACGTCACCCATTTGAAACCTGAGTGCTTTATCACATCCAAGTGTATTTTTGAGAGGTCTTCCAAATTCTTCATTTTAGGCAGCATTTTCCTGAACGAGAGATCTGTTTAGGGTTAAGATAGCAAGCACATTTGAAGGCAGTAGGCAAAGTACAAATAAATGAAAAGTACTGTGAAGTGAAAGAGAGCAATCCTTCTCTTGTCCTAAGGGAAAAGCCTATAAATCCTCTAGAATCCTCAGCAGGTGAGGATGGGTGAAGTCTCCTGTTCCTTCAGTAGCAACAATGACAAGGAAAACCTGAGGAAGATCCTCAAAACTGGTACACTGGTCACCCTCCGCTCCACTTCCCCAAGCTGCCACCTTATTTCCCTTCACCTGGGGAAGCACGAAGCTTACCATAGGCTTTGTTTGCCACCATACGGCATTATGCTTCTGCATTCACCCTTCCAATCACATCAATGCAAATAATGCAAAAATCTTTCCTTTTATAAAGGTCTTAACCTGGCTTGTGAATTAATTTAGTTTCCCAAGTTATTTATGCACCTATAAAAATGCAGACTGGGCATGTCTACAAGCAGAAATGGACCCTCTTTATGCTGATCTGAAAGAGTTCTGAGCTCATAGCTACAGGTCCTTGATACTGTTGGCCCATTACCATATGTTTTCTAGGGACCAGAGGTGAATGAGCTGATTCCAAGAGGAACCCATCTGTGTATTTCACCTTAACCTGAAGTCCATTATTTCCCATTGAAGAGGCTCAGTCCTCTCTTGCTGCTTCCAGCCAATCTCATGGTATTTTCAGACTGATGAAAATAATCAATGGTGATATATCTCCAAACACTGCTGCTGTGATATTTCCAACCTATTTCAGCTACTATTTCAGCATGTGTTGGGAACACTGCTCTGAAATGAGGTTGTATTCACAAGCTTTCTTTGGACAGTTTGGTGAAACCTGCTCTGAAAACACTGGCAGTTTTGTCCAAGTGAAGCCTGAAGGATTAAGGGTCTATGTGGTACTCCAATAATAACACCAAAGTAAGGAGTATTATTAAGGGCCAGTTAAATTTTTAAACGTATCATATAACACACTGTGAAAGTAGCACAAGGTCACGGAAAACATCCGTTATTTAATTTGACTCGGAGCCAAAGTGGTGGTGATGTTGAAGACCATACTTCCCACCCTGAATGGAACTTCCTTTATTCAGTCCTTCCAACTTCATCAAAACTTTCCACTCTTTCTACCTTCGTCCATCTCTTTCTTAGCAAATACATTACATTCTCAGAGGGTCTGAACCTCTGCCTCTTTCTCTTTTTGCCAGACAAATGAGGAACACTCTTAACTCCTTCATAAGCCACATTCTGTTTCTATTTCTGCCTTCCGCTGCATCTAAGCATCTCCAAAAAGGTCAAAGAACCAACAATAATGGCATAATCTCATCTTAGAAATCAGTGTCATTGTCACTCGAATTCTTCTTTCCAAATAATGTTGCCCCTCCTTTTCTGCACAAGAGGATAGTGATTTGACATCAAAGGTAACCGTGACAGCATCATGGTAGACATTTATTTGGTAGATACGTTAAAGCAGTTCTTCAGCACTGTATGCCAATTAACATTACTATCCACAGACTCTTAAAAAAATTTCACTATTGCAGTTATTAAAAAGGTAGGCATGAATGCAAGATTTGCTAAGCTTGAGTGGATGTGATCAATAATTTACATAATACTGGTTAACAAGTAAAGAAAACAAAAATAACAGCTTTGGTGTCAGGATATATGTAGCTGCCCTATGAAAGTAAATACATTAAAACATTTCTGCTATATTTTATGACTCTATATAAATACCAAAATAGGTTTATAACTTGAAAAGACAACGTGCCAATACTAAAATCACCACTCACAGCACTTCAGTTTATATAGTTAACTCTCCCAGCTAACAGCATTCTGCAGGCAGTGGCTCTCCTGTTCAGGAGGCAAACAGCACATCTGCCTTTCCAATACCCAGGGTAAAAAAATCAACCACAAAATGCAGGCCTGCTGAAATATATTCAAGGGGAGTGGAGGTAAGGGGAGTCATCACAGGCACTAGGTGCAACAAAAACCCTGTTGGGCAGAGTAGGGGGCACCAAGATGAAGCAATTTACTATGTGAGGGCATCATGGCATCAGTGTCTTATTCTCCTTCTCTTGGCACTCTGGGCATCTCTTTCCATACTTTTATCTGACTAATGTCCTCAGAAGAAGGTGCTGGCTCCCCTTCTCCTTTTCTGGATAAAGAGGTCAGGATGGAGAGAGGTAGTTCTGCATCTCATACTGAACAGACCACATCTCTTTGGCATCAGAAGCTAGATTGCATCCAACAAGGGGCCACTTTATAAAGCCGGATTAAAAAAGCAAGGCCTTCATCGGGTGTGAAGTGTGCTTGAACTGAAAACTCTTGACAGAAATTTTACCATTACCACAACCACTTGGCAACGTGATCCATTTGTTGGCCTCATCCCAGCTGCAGTAAACCAGAGTTTCTGTAACCCCGATGACCGTATAGGACTCAAAGGTGGTTTTATTAAACATTTCTGTGAAATGCTCGATGAATTTCCTCAGGTCTCCCCTCCAGGCCAAGAGAAAGGTGACTCACAGCTTTTTTCCAGATCTTTCTTTCTTGTGAAACCTAGTTATCATAAAGACATCATTGGAAAGTGAAGGAAAGGGTTTGATGAGCTTCTGCTTCTTCCTGCCTTTCACTTTGGCAGTATTTTTCTTGGGGTTATGTTTCTTGGACAATATGCAAAGCAAGGTTGGCTTAATCTGTATAGTCTTATTCTTACATTGTCCAGAAATCATTTATTTGGCATCAAGAGATCTTACTGAGATTGCATATATAAAGCGATGGCAGAATTATATCAGCATCAGTGGACTCAAGCTTTTATTCAAAGAAATGTACACCCCAGTCCCAAAAACTTCTCCTAATCCTAAAGAACAAGACCAGAACAAATTATAAACAATAACATTCCCTAAAGCCTTTCTTGACAACACTTTGGTGCTCCATGAGAAAACCTAAGAGGAAAAGAGAGATTCAGTGATCACCTGGTGGAAAACGTCACTGTTTAGTTTTCCCAATCTCTTTCTAAGCTACTGTTTTGAGTGACGGCATGGCACTGTCTCCTATTAGATCCTGTTCTTGGACAGGTCCTTCCACCTACAGAGTTCCTTTGTAACCCCAGTGGATGTCTCCTGGCATGGTGGTGAATTAAGATATTGAAGCTCTGTAGGAAGGTGGTGCAGGTGAGCTGAAGGAGTGATTGCTGATCCTAGAAGGAATCATTTCACCTCATAGGGACCATCGCGTAGCTACTGAGGGAGGCCCCAACTAATTTTCTGCCAGGCTGCAGGGCCAAGCACTGTAGCCATGCCAGGGAAAACTCCTGAGTGGCTCTTCCCCAAACCCACACTAAGAGAAAGAGCAACAAATAAAAAACAGGCAGTGGTTTCCCTCAGACATTTTAAAACAAATATTTCTACTGATAGTCCCTTTCATAACCTACTTCCTCTCACCTTTTCTCTTCTCTTCTCTTCTTTTTTTATTTTATTTTATTTTTTTTTAACGTTTCCAGTGCTCCTGCACCAGAGCTTTATTTAAGGCTGTTGGCTGGAAGCTTCTGGGAGGATTCCCAGTCCCCTGGGTGGATTCCTGGTCCTTGTACATCGTGGTATTATGAGGGTGGCCTTCTGCTTTGCCAGGATGTTAAAGGGCCCATTTGCCCTATTACCATCGATCACGTTGGATATTTGTAATTCAGCCCCCCCCAAATTACACAGGTATTAATTATCAGCCCTAAGCTGTATCCAAAGCTATTCTCTACTATTCTCTCTCTCTACAAGCAGAGAAAAAAAAATCTAACCCCAAGCATCCCCTTGCTAAATTTATGCATAGAGTGCATAACTGCTATTATATTCTGAAATACAGATATTTCACAAAAAGAAATCCTTTTTATAAGTGCTTTGCTCCCCACATTTTTTCTTTTCCCTTTATGTTGCATATACCAACAGGGGCCAACTTTATTTCAGTATTGACTTGGATTTTGATGAATATGCTTCTATTTCATTTATTCTTTATTTGTGCAAAAGCTAGGCAGTATTTTTTATATTGTTTCCCACTTCCTTTTTGATTAAACTGTTATATTTGATTTTCCAGAAATAAAGCAGTACAGAGATAGAGACAGTGAGAAAAATACATCATCCTTGATTCTCTCCTGACTCGCAGCTCTGTTTGCTCTGACCCAAAAGCCCACCTTAACTCACTGGAAGTAAGTACCCAAACGGAGTCATCAGAGAGGAAGCTCTTCAGGAAGGAACTACCCAAAGTGCTAACCACAGGAGAATAAGGCCTTTTCCACTTAAAATTTACCAGGCTTCTCAAACAAAAACACTAAATCTAACTACAATACTAGAATAATAATAGATGACCCAAGTCAGTCCTTTGAAATTTAATTGCCATAATCAGTATCAAAGATCAAAGGCCACTCAAACTTTCGTGTCATTAGTTAGCATGTCAGGAAAAAAATAGTCCATACAAATTCAGTGGACAGGGTGTATATCTGTTTTTCCTTTGCATATAGCTTTCCAAAGCTCTCTTCTTTGGATCTGAGAGTTTCCCCACTCTTTGCATTTCAGCTTAGGCAAAAAGTTTCCTGAGTAAAAAATGTTGCTACCTCAAATACTTAAGAGTGTGTATAGAAAAAACTTTCATTTTTTTTGTTGTGTGCCCACAACAGGACTTGGCAGTAAACTAAGACCAGGATAATAGCTTCCTCTCTAGATCAGCCACCCATGGGGAGCATGGTTTCACCAGTGCCATGTGCTAAGGGAACGAAATTTACTGTTGCTTATTTGAGCAACCCCTTTGGACATGACTGAAACATCCTGGGGAGCGGGAATCAGGTAACATCACTATAATTACTACCACCCAGCATAACCCTGGAAAATCAACACGATCCCACAACCCCATCCATGTTCATTTGTTCTTCCCTGCTCCTTTTGGCAGCCTGTCCAGCCTATAGACAGTGTAGGCAACTTTGCAGCTCATGGCGACTGCTTTGTCAGGCCACCAGTTCCCAAGCCACCAACTTTCAGTTAAAAATGCCAATGGCAACAAGAAGAGAAATAGTAATTTTAACAGAATGACCAGAGAAAGAGAAAACTTAGACAGTGAAGCTTTTTGTTTTTCCCTAGAGCAGAAAGCTCAAGGCCAGATGAACTGGGTCACAGGCCATCAGGCCATCCTTGTGATGTTTCAGCAAGGCAATAACTGGCATTAGAACAGATCCTGCGTGTTGCTAACTGTTGCAGCTCCCTCCATTTGCCTGTCTCTGCCACAAATTAACCTTATCACCATTTTAACGTCCAAAGAGGTGAGACAAGTAGGGTTACTTACTTGTATGGTGGCTGCTCCAAACCACAGCCCTCCAATTTGAAATTAACACCCAGCTTGCTCTCTGTACAATCGCAGCTGAGGTCTGGCTGTGGGCTCCTTGCAGACATGTAGGAGCTCCCCCTGCTCCCCCCTGAGATGAGATGTGATCAGGGAGACAGATGCAGCGTGAGCTGGGATGGGTACAAGCCAAGGAGCCCTGCTGAGAAGCAGAGCAGGCAGCTGAAGCCTTGCCCTGAGGAGCACAGTCAAATTCGACAAGCTACACCAAAGTGTAGAAGTCATGGCTAAACAAGAGGTAGTGCATTCCTGAAAGCCCCAGAGCAGACCTGTGCCCAAGAAGAGAGCCCAGTCTCCCTCAACGATGCCCTTTGCAATGTCAGCCTTCATCCTTTTAAGCTTGTTCTGCTCTTCTCAAGAACAAAATGTGGCATTTGTGCCTCAGATGAGCCTGTGAAAGGCCTCCAGGCCATCAAGCTATCAGCTGCCATCAATTGTCCTTGTTCTCCTTCAAGTCTCCCTCAGTGCTCCTGTATTCCAGCACCACCAGCGTATTCACTTTGCAAACCAACAGCCTAAACTATGCTGCCCAGCTACCCTCTGGTGGGATAGCCCTCCACTCAGCTGGAAAAGGCACCAGGACCTCATGATAGAAAGCCATGGCCAATTTATTTATTTGCTCGGTAAAGGAGCGGAGTGGTAGATAAACATCACCAGTGCAGAAGTGGAGTGGAGAAGGCCAAGCATTCCCTTGTGCTCTGGCATGCTTCACATCAGGTTTTCACTTCCTAGCCCATGATGGATAGTTCATGTGTAAATGGTTCCTGACAGACCTATGTGCATTGTCCTGATGTTCCTTCTACAGAATCAGCAAGCAGAGCAAGTGTGGGCATTAATAATGCTGCAGCTGCCGCATGTGAACACTGGCTCGTCCAGGACTCACTTCCTTGACAGAGTAAGTGATTTCAGTTCATGAATGTGGAAATAAACAAAATATGTATTTCCAAGGCTATTATAGCCACAAAGAAGTTTTCCCTGAGATGGTGACTGACCACTGAGGCAGTCAGTGCTAAGGTATATTTGAACAGGGATTTCTAGGAGTCTGATTTCACCCATAGATTGATAGAAAGATCTAACACTACCATGTTGACAATAAAGCATTTACAACCACATCTTCGAAGCCTACAATTATAGATTAAGCCATGAGGAACTCAGATATCCAGCCATTATGTAAAGCTTTCTAAAAGACAGTGACATACATCTAGCAGCCGTATCAAAATGGGAACATCAAGGGTAAACATTTTTGCAGCAGCTCTCCTTGTTATTGCCAGCCTCTCTCCCTGTGAAGGGATCAGTGTTTATGGGACTAGTGTTTGGAAAAGTAAGCTTGAATAGCAGTGTCAAAGGGTAATTGGCACAAAAGAGATCCCTACATTTGGAACAAGAGGAATTAAGTTTTCTTAAGCACACTGGGACCACAGAGGGCTTGTTGTTGATAGACCCACAAGTAGTAATATTACCAGGTTCACACCAAGGGTCATAGCATGCAGTGAGACAACAGTTCCTTAGAGCAATGAGAGCAGGGTCATGACTCCTGTGTGCAACTGATTGATCCTCAGAGTTCAAATCTGAGAGGCACATGGGGAAAAAAAATGTGTATTTCACAGCATTCATTTACACTTGGCTTCAAAAGGTTTTTATTGAGGTAATGATCACCTTGCATTTTTGCTTTTCAGTTACTATGTGAAAGCCAGCAGAAGGATTTGAAGTGATAGATGACCATGGGATTTTATCAGCAGAATGCACTACTGCACCGGTTACATACAAGGTAAAGTTTTGCAGCCGTTGGTACCTTTTCTTCTCAAGGACTCACATCTGGAGACTAGTCTGCAGTTTCCATTCAGCAGGAGAGCATCTTGAAGTCTTCAGAAATGACAGTGAAACTATGTGCAGCCATATCAGGAACTCAATTCTTAGTTTATATTCATCATGACGATGAGTAGAAAAGTGCATCCAAGTGACATTTCCACTGTACTGTTCTTTAATCCCAGCTCTCAGAATGGACTTGAAGAATATTCAGAACAACCTTAAGGCCAATGAGGTTTAGGGTGTTCTAAATTATGCCTTAGACCCCTGGAGTGCCCTGTGTTGCTCTTCTAATCCCAATCCTCAGCACAAACTGCCTCAGTTCCTTGGTAGCCTCCTGACACGTTGCCACCTGAGGGGACCTTGTTTCAGAAGGCAAGCTCAGTTGCCTCTTTACTTCTGAGGACAGAGACTCAGGCTTTAAGAAGCAGCCCATGGTTCCAACACATGACCTTCAATAAGCCTACTGTGCTTGCTCAAAACATCTGGGAAGCTCAGCAGAAGTAGTTCCAGATCTTGTGAGAGTTTTGAGTATCTTCAAGCTGTGCTGTCTAGTGTCCAAGAGACATCCTCTTGAATTGTTGACTAGGATTATACAACAAGAAGAATCTTCTCTGTAAAGTTTGAATAAGCCCATGGTAGGGCCGTGGGAGTTTAGCCAGTGCTAAGTGAATACAGCAATCAATAAAGCTTATAGCTGCATACTCTCCAACAGGCCTCAGTGCCTAGGTTCAGGGATCTCCCTGTAGACCTGCACACAAACTGGATTGCTATGATCGATACTGGAAGGTGGAATAATACAACACTATTAACACAAGGGGCCCTGTTGAACTCAACAGAAGTTCTGCCATTTACTTCAGTCAAGCTAGGATTTCACCTAATGTGTCTTTTCCAACTCTAATATCTGTGATCCTGAGCACATTACTAAATTGCCAATGGGATCTGCCAACCATCAGAGTCTCTGATTTGTCAAGTACTCTATTTGTATTCACTACAACTCTGTCGTGTAAGGGATTCCAGTAATAAGCTATTAAAGACATTTAATGTTACCAATTTAAAACTGAAAAACACAAACTACTGAGGTGGTGAAGTTGCCAGAAGAGACATCAGGGCCTATGTTAGAATATCTGATTCATCAACTCCTATATGTGCAAAGCCTGCAGATTGGATAATTATAGCTCCATCAGTGAATAGTGTGTTTATTAGACCCAGATTTGGTGCAGTAATAGAAGCAGAATAGAGACTAACATAAGCAGAACTGTTCACAGAGAGATTGCCATGGTACAAAGGGCGGGCAAATGTAGACAAATAAGGATGGCTTGTTAAAACTCAGTTTTTGTAAGGGGTGCACCCACTTCCAATGCAGCTACCTTATAGCTACTGTGCAATATGGTGCAGTAATATTACACAGCAATTAAGGCACAGAAGAGGACTCTGTTATAGTGGTTACTTAACAAAGCTCAAAATCCTAGCCCGACACTTAATCAGACATAGAAATTGTTTTCCAGCAGTTTCAGTGGAAGAAGGCTTGACAGAAAAAGAAGGATCTCAAAAGCCACTTATTCTTGCTAAATCATTAACGGCAGAGAAAATACAGAAAGCTAGATGGTTAGCTTCGTCTGATATCAATTGTCTGTGCACGTTAATGCTTTTCTATGCACATAGAGAAACAAGTTACAGATGTTTAAAAAATTATGACAAACAAGATAATAGTGGCTGCAATGAATTGCCTTTCGGTTACAGGTCTGTTGTGGGACAGCTGAAGTATATGGAGTGAAAGTTAAGGAAAGGCTATAGTCCCACTTGGCCCATTCAGAGACAGTGCAGCAAATAATGGTTAAATGAATGTACTGTGAGAAACCTAAAGAGACAATTGTCGAAAAGTCGAGAAAATGCTCAGTCCTGTAAGTCATAATAATGGAGATTTTTCTGAAAACCTGAAACTGCTGAAGTTTATCTTCTTTTACATTTCATGCAGATTCCTGCAACGATTAACATGCAGCAAGTTCCTCTAGTTGTTCGGCTCAGCCTACATGATTAGTGCAATCCCAGTGAAAGGTTCCTCCTGTTTGGTACTCACTGTCTCTCACTCGCAGTTCAGGTCAAGACTTCAGGTAGCCCTGCACATATATGTGATTGCTCAAGGACAGTTCTGACAATACTTTTTTTTTTTTTTTTTTGTTAAATATTTTATGAATTCTCAGCAAGCTGAAAGGCAAATGCAAGCATTGCTTTGTGTCAAATTCAGTGTCTAGAGTGATTTGAAATGTTCATCTATTTTGGGAGTTTTTTCTGCATATCTCTCTTTTTCTTTTTTAATGAATTACATTTTTGGAGAAAAGTACCCACTTAAGCAATATTGAGAAGCTTTAATTTGGGCAGGGATCAGATGACTCCAAGGTACCTTCAGCCTATTATTCTGTAATTCAAAATGTCAAAAAAATCTTTCAAAAGTCATTCAAACCAATCCTGTGAATTGATAGAAATACATCATTTTTTTCCTGTTTAACTAATTTGATATTTTTCAAGATGAAAAATTGACTGCAAATTTTCATCCAGCTCTAATTGAAGTCTTTATCTGAAAACATTCATGGAAGTAAAATTTTGATTTTGCCCCTTCAGGAAATAACCTGTTTGCAAGTCAATTTATCAGAATTACACTTTCCAATACAGAAAATAATAAGGTATTTCAGATACCTCTTTTGAAATATTTTTAAAAGCAGTAGAACTGGGAAGAGGAGAAAGGAAAGAAAAGATGACAATATATTTTAGAGCTTCTTTAGGTCTTTAGAACAATGTTCTTCAGCAGGGATTTGTTTTCAGCACTAAATTAATCTGATTTTTCTTTTTATGGGTCATACAAGTTCAGATAAACTTCAAGAAGTAGTTTATGTCACATTGTTTAACTGTATAAAGCTTGTTTAACTAAACGTAAAAGACATCCAAAAACTATTAACACACAATAATATATCACCGTTAAACATTTGAAAAATATTTATTCTTTTAAGAAGAGAAAGAGACCTAACTATATTCAATATATCTTACCTCTCAATAGAGTTTTCACTGGTTTTAGTTATGCTTTCTTGGAAGTCAGAAAACAATGCTTTACTCAAAATGTTGACGTGTTTCATTCAATAAAAATAGATATATTTGAAATATTTTATGAGGCAATGCAGCCAACACAGATTCTTTTGTTTATTTAATTATTTAATGTTTGGACAGTGCTTTGCAAGCATAATATGCTATTATTTTTAGTACCACTTGTGCATACAGCATTATCAGCAAGATATGAATAAAGTGCCCTCAGCTTTGCAAGCAATTTTCTTGATTAATTTCTTTGTATAAAGCAGCAGAGGGAGCTCATACATTATTTTTGGTGTAGCACACACGCACACACACAAAAAAGATAAATTACGCGTGCACACACATGTGCATGCACACGCACGTCAGGTGGCATAGACCCATGTATGTATGTAGATACGCAGTCAGCTCTGGGACAAGCTGCACAGCTACAGTGACTGTGCCTGCATTAGTCCTGCAGACCATTAGGAGCAGAGATGTTCAGCGAAAGAGTTGGGAGTGAGCATCTCATGTCCACAGCCTTTGCCACTCATGGCACTCTCTCTGGACTACCTGCAGCCCGGTCCCGTAGACTGAGCCACCCATGTGTGGTCTGTGCATGTTAAGCAGCCTCTCAGGTTGCTTTTGTCCAGGTGCGTTGTACCCAAAAGGAACTCAGCATTCTGACATTGCTCTGGGAAGCAAACCAAAGCTCAGCAAGCAAGGGTGAGCGGGAGCCACGTATTGACAGCGTGCACTTAATCCAAACCAAGTCACCACCCCTAAAACTATATTAGGAACTTCTAGGTACCCTACCTGAGCTGTTTTTCAGGTACATAAGAAATTAGATGGATGACTTCAATTTAGGTAATGTGTTCTGCCCAAGCAGCATGTTAGGCGCCTACATGCTTTTCTAAATTTTCTCCTCAATCTCAATCTCAAATTTTTTCAGACGTTTGATGCTGGAGGTACACTGAGAAAGAAGTGCTGAAGTCACTTAAAGGACTGGACAAACTTTCTAAGATTTCTTGTTTGTTGAAGTGGCTCTAGGGAAAGCAGGTCCTCAACTGGGTGCTTGAAGTCTGTACATCTGAGACGTAAGGAAGGCTTAACAGACTTGCACTTAGCCACCCCTAGCACTGCCTGAACAGTACAAGTATGATTGTTATTTCTTTTAAGAGTTTGTAGCATATTTCCTCTTCAACGTGCTGGGCCAATCAGTGTCTCAAGAGCATTGTTGGGCGCTTCTGTGAATGTCTAGGAAGAAGCAATGGGCAGTGGATGAGGTGGGGACAGTGCTTTGGTGGAGGACAAAGCCGTAAGGAAGCGGTTAATCATAGAATCACAGGATAGTTTGGGTTGGAAGAATTCTTCAAAGGTCATCTAGCACAACCCCCTGCAATGAGCAGGGACATCTGCAACTAGATCAGGTTGCTCAGAGCCCCTTCCAGCCTGGCCTGGAATGTCTCCAGGGATGGGGCATCTACCACCTCTCTGGGCAACCTGGGCCAGTGTTTCACCACCCTCATTGTAAAAAATTTCTTTCTCCTGTCTAGCCTGAATCTCCCTTCCTTTAGGTTAAAACCATTACCCCTTGTCCTGTCATAACAGAATGGACTTACTTTTATCCTCCCATACACAGATAAGCACTGTCAGGACCAAAGACTGGAAACAATGGGAAAAGTTGCCTGCTGATACCTTTCACCTCCAGGCTGGGCAGAGATACAGTGAACTTTGTGCTGTAGCTTGATGCTTTTTCTTCTGGACCTGGACTGAGCAGGCATGAAAATGACAATAATAGGACTGCAAAAACAGCAGAGGTTGGGAGACTGGGGAAGTGTGGGGAGTGGCATGACAGGGCACAAGGTGGGGAGATGAGACACCAAATGGCATAAATGCTTTGTGGTATAAAAAAAAAAAAAATAAATGTTAGAGGTGGTGCATAGGGCAAAAGGAATAGATTTCAGGAGAATTACTTGTCATATCCAAACCAGCTGGCAAAACTTGTAGTAAAAAGCCCATAAAGCATTGTTGTGAGAGAGGGAAAGCCACATTGTTTTTATTTGTCTGTAGAGCAATATGTGTCACCATATAAATAGTAACTAATAATAATAACATGTGCTGCAGCACTTCTGTGATATTTTTCAATAATTACTGTTGTTGTAAAAGAGTTTAGTATGAAGTAAAACATCTCTGCGAGGGAAAAAAATTGCTAACTCTTTCCCTCTGATATTTTTGTAACTGAATTAAAAATATGCAGATGCTTCGAGTCAAAAAAATGTTATTCCTAGTTCAAGCCTAAAATCTCAAACTGAACACCTTGAAAAATCTCTTGGCTACATTGTTCTCTCATATGTTATGAGGATTTTTATTTCCTTTTAAGAGCAGTAAATTGTCAAATGAAAGAGGCTTATATTGCACATACCATTGCGAGACATGCTCATCAGAATGAACATCAGAATGAACTATTTTTTAACCTAATATACAACAATTTAGCAGCATTAGAAGAACATAAAACACATAAAAGTATAGCTTTTACAGCCATTCATCAATGGCCTTTTTTTTTGAAGAGTGCAGATACCTCCTCAGGCTAAGCATACATCTCTCTATTTCACATAAATACACAAAGTGACAGGGCTTCCAGTCAAAATAAACATTTGCTCAGTGTATACTTGATTTCCACCCATTTCATTCAACAGGAAAGATACTGAAGTTAACAAACACACTAAGCTCTCATCTGCTCTAGGGCTGAGGATGTACCGTATCCACCAACTTGTGATTGAATGTGTTCACAGTTTGCTGTTCCCTTGGACTTCTATGGTTTTGTATTGCTACTATTTAAAAGACAAACCAACAAGCCTTTAGGTGGATCCAACCAATATGGCTTTCAGTTTTTAGAAAATGAGAATTGCTCAAGGCAGAGAGGACAATGTCTCCGGTTTGGTAACAGTGCACAAAGCAAGAAGTATTGCTGAAGAAAGCATCATTTAGGGGGAAAAATGCAGCATGAAATGGCATAAAGACCGTATCATTGTACAAAAAAAAAATTTACGATTAGTATTGGACATCACAAAGCAGCTACAATTCAGGGCTAAAATTGTCCAAAACTTTCAAGAGTCTGAGGCACCTGAATCTCACCAGGTTTGAGGTAATCAGTGGTACCTAGAGTAGTCTTGGCTATGTCTGCAGTCTTGGCTATGTCTGCATTGCCTCAAACCCTCTATGGAAGGAAACATGGTCCTGCTGCCTCCACCTGTTTCTCCAGCAGCAGAAAGGGGCAGGGCTCATGAAGCATCGTTGTAGCTATCCACATCAGGCCGGACTCCCTTGCCAAAGATGGGCTGAGAGGATCTAATAGATCCCCTCTGGATACCACACCTGGCTTGCCAAGCCAACAGCCTGTTGTTTCACCAAGCAAAATATATAATTTGGACACATTGTTTGGTGATCTCACACTAGGATTTCACGCCACTCTACTAAAGACAAAGTAGATTGAGGTATTTTAACAGTCATGATGTTAGTCAAACCTGATTAACAGATTATTTTCCACTGACATCACTTCTTTATTCTATTTACAAGCTAAATAGCCCAGCCACTCAATTGATAAATGCTCATTTTCCTCCATCTTAATTAACTAAATATTCTTTTACTTAAACAAGCCCTCATTTTTCCATAGACACAGTAATAGATCCATTAACAGAGTCTATCTGAGACCAGGGATCTTTTATTTATGAGGACAAGTCCAAACGGTTACTGGTTTTTAATGTTTTTATTTTCCTTGATACTGTACATGGTGTAATGGCTTTGGTCCAAACAGTAACCACACAATGGGTGCTGTTCCTTCTTTCTTGACCTATCACACTCCACATGATTTAATCCATTGTTTTGGATGTTGCTGATGATTTATTGTACGAAAAATGTAAATGATCTGGATGGCAGATGTTTTATATTTTCTGACCATTCATTTTCAGTGGGAATGTAATTAAAATTTATGAAGTGTATCTGCTGAATTGCATTGGCAATTGATGATCTCCTCCAGTGCTGTCTGTCTGGAGATGATGAGTGATTGTGGACAGTGAGATGTGTTGACAAGGGCAGAAACAGACGTGATGTTACTGTCATGAGTGAGGCTACCTGCAAAAAGGCTGCCGTTTTTTTTCTTCCTTTTTTCCCACAGGAAGAAGGTGGCAACCAGAGCTGTCTTTCTTCTTGCGAGACAGAGTACAAAGCCTCTACGTACTCCTGAAAGCTGTCACTCTTCACAAGTGCAATCTCTGTCTCTCTCAGCAATGGGCATCTGGAAGCCACGATATCACTTATAACAACCCATGTCAGGGATATTAATTAAATTGCTGATGGCCACCCAGAGAAGCTAATGAGTGTAAATTTCACAACATCCCAATTCATAAGGCAGCACACTTAACCTTTTCAGCGTTGATATCCTTCCTCCAGAAGGGAAGTAAAGCAGTGAGCTCTTTGCCAAGGGACTGTGGTAAAGAGGAACAGGGAAAGGAGGAGATGCTTGGTCTGCCACGGTTTGAAACAGAAAAGGCTTGGCACCAGATCCGCTGGATTTAGATATCCCACAAGCCCAAAACAGTGCAGACAGGGTTGTTTGCAGAATTGAGATCCCAGGTAGCATTTTTCACAGAGTCCTTATCACTATGAACCTGAGTGGATCTCCTCAGCCTCTTCCATCACCACATGCAAGTCCAGCAGCTCTGTTTTCAACCCCAGTGAGCTATACTTGCTGGTCTCTGACTCCCCCTTATTCTTCTCGTAGCATATGTTGTCCATTTCTGAGTGCTGTGGGGAAGGCAACAGGTAACTACTATCATCCTACCATACATCTCTCTCTACAGTAAATACAGAAACAACCTAAATTAGCATGTAGTAAATAATGTAAGTGCTATAGGACCAACAAACGGAACTGGGGAGTTTCTGACACCCGTCCTTATCATCACAGATTTTGATCACTTGAATGTTTAAAGTGCTTTCCTAATTCATAAACCTCATTTAGCATATCCAGCATCAGACACTAATAAAAACGCCTTCACTCTTAATTCATGTGGCCACCTCATTACCATAGGGTGGATTTTACTCCAAAAGCAAACCCCAAAGCTAGTTTGTCACAAATGCTCCTGTTCCAGTCCCACTGACATTGCTGACACCACTTCCAATGAGTTCTACTAGGAAAGTTGGGGTCCAAATGAAGGTGACTCTAGCTATAAGTTGAGGAGCCTTTCTCATCCTGAAGTCAGAAGGCATTTCGCTATTCATTTCAAAAGAGAACATTACAAGCTCAAGAAAGAATCCAAGCTTCAGGCCTGGTGGCGATTGTGACATTTGAAAGTGTATGATTCAAAACAGTAAAGGGGTTGAAACGGCAGGTGCAGAAGATAGTCAAGGTCCTGTTACAAAAATATATTTTTGGTTCATCCAAGGATGCTGCCAGCTCTGCTACTTCTGTGTGTCTCTGGCCTGTGATGGGGGGATGTGGCAGGACTGGAGAAAGAATAAGGTAGGAATGGGAACACAAGGTCTGGTTAGGCAGATATGGGGAAAAAAAAACAAAGTGGAAGACAGATATTCTCAGCAGACCTTATCCTACAAGAGACTTAGCAAATACTACAAAACTCTGGGAGACAGGTAAGGTTAAGTTCATCTTTTGACTTCACTGCTGTCTTACTGGGTGCCTCAGTTTACCTATATGTAATCTTAGGTAATATCCCTCACCTGGCTTTTTATGCCAAAACTTCATTCATTAATACTGATGTCAAAGAGGGCATTCAGCACCTCACAGGAGGCCCAGTGCACCTGCATTAGTTAGCCATAAATCATGGGAAACAACACTTTGAACTGTCAGAGAGATTTAATGTGGGATACAGAACAGAAGGGGAATGTGATGAACTGAGCCCCAAGCCCCAAATAAGGAATTTAAAATGTACCTTCCCCTTAAAAGTGTCAGCAAATGAAGAAAAAGAAGAGTGGGGAAGCCCCAAAGGCAGCAATTTTGAATGCTTTAGTTTTCTCTATTGACTTTAATTAAGCTCACCCAGGATTGCAGGCCTGTCACTTGGGGAACCTTTCCATAAAGAAAAAAGGAGTTTGCTCCCCAGGTGGGTTTTCCCAAGTTTCTCAGGCTCTTACCACAATATATGCCTGGCATCCATGACAGGGTCGTCAAAAATAATAGCTAAGGAATTCACTGTCTGTCATTCCAAAATAATTATGTACGGGGCTTTACTTTCAGTTGAGATAGGTTATATATTTCATTGAGAAAACCCATGTAGACTAAACTATGTATTTATATGTATGCTTGTGATATATGGAGGTTGTAGAGATTAATGGGCAAATAAAGAATATAGGGGAACAGAAGTCTGTATACACGCATATGAACCGTGTTGAGAAAGTAGGAGGAGAGAACTGTCATTCCAAGGTTTGTTAATTACAAAATGCATTGATATTTTATTAACACTTTATCGGTAATTAATCACCTACTTTGATGTAAAGTTCAGGCTTGCAAATGCACCGTGGAAATCGTACCTTAAATATCAGCCAAGTTTTAAGGGACAGGTAGAACCACAGCAAAGATAGCAGCATATTCCCCTCAGCTGGCTGGAAGGGACTTTTGATGCCTCAGCATCATGTCTGTGTCTTTGCATGCAATAGCTTTTGGGTGCTTGCAAAGTCAAAATAGTGTGGGGAAAAAAAAAAGAGAGAGAGAGCTTGCAAGCAGAGGGGGAGGAGGTAGTATACTCAGTGGTATTCTTCAGGTGCACAGTTTGAATAAAAATGCAAAACAGGATGCTCCCATTCAGTAAATATTATCATTTTTATTCACTCATTAATTAAGTTGCTTAATTGCTGCTGTCAAAAGACTCTTGAGTTTGTGACTGGAGTTGTTGCACTGTTTTGATAGTAGCTGAAGAAGGAAAAAGGCAGTATCACTTGGCTTGATAATAAGGAGGCACTGGTGATAGGAGATCATCATGAAGCTGCAGAGTTTACACATGGAAAAAGATAGATATTTCCAGGAAAAAGAGGAAAGGGGAAGGTCAGCTTTATGAAATCCATCAGACGGTATTTCACTGGTGTGACTGATGCACTGTAGCTTGCGCATTATCTTTTCATTCATTACTCCATTAAAATCATCTTTTTGCAAAATATTTCCCCTAATTTAACCTAATCTCCACACAAAGGCCCAGATATGGAAATGGACTCAAGCCGTTCCAGCCAGTACAATTACAAATATTTTTTCTAGATCTGTCTCCACAGGATTGTTGTAACATGGGTTAGGAACTATCTGTTTCAGGACACTGGACTGACAAAAAGCCAACACTTACGGTGTATTACACATATGTTTCTGAGACACTATGTATTCATTGCAAGACGATAATCACTCAAGGGTGATGACCATGTCACTCAGGGCACTCTTAGAATTGATGTCCAGTTTAATGCAGGCATCTCACATCATAGTATCGTGCTGATGAAGTGCTGTGGTCATGATACACTGAAGGTGTCTGTGCAAATGTCCAGCATAAAAATGTGACTGATCCTGCTGGTTTATTGATTCCAATTACTAAATAGACTAACTAGAAGACAGCTTTCAAAACAGGTGGTTGAGAACTGGCTATGGTACATCTGGAGTCAGATCATTACGTGTATGTCTGCACCTGTGAGAAGGATTAGAGATGTTCTAGGTTATGCTCACCTCAGTCTGGCTCATGAGTCACAGAGGAAAGGCTACTGCACACAGGCAACAAAGCAGAAAGAACTGAGCAGAGAGAGATTAGGGCTAGGATGATGGAGGTGGTACGTAGCCACCAATTTTACCTTATGTCTGAGAAGGAAACATGTAGCTTATCCATCATTTCTGAAGTCAAGCCTGCAGTTCAATATATATGCCCATAACCCCTGTTGTTTGGTCCTGTGTAATGAAGCAGGTGAGCACTTAAGGGGCTTATTTCTGCTCAGGAGTGAGAATTCTGCTTCATGCTGGAACTCACTTACCCAGGCATGGAGGGGAGTACAAGCAGTCCTGGTGGTCTCTCCTGTGCACCAAGCAGGGACAGTCACACAGTCACAGCAGGGTCTTACGTAGAGTTTTTGGGTATCTCATATTACTTGTGGTGCTGGCTTGAGTAAATTTCAGAGATAGGTTATGAAGGCTCCCAAAACATTTTGAGCTATTGAATTCTTGGAAAGTCTTTCATTGCATCTCAGTCTGCCCTAGAATACACTTGCTAATGTCTCCCCACTTCTGCTGAGAAGAGACTACCCTTTGTGCTACATTGTGCAATGCATTTCATAATGTACACAAAGATTCTTCAGGAGGCAAGCAGATCTGGCACACTGCTGTGAACATCTCATCTCCAAAATTGAACCTAGGTTCTCTGAGTTGAAAGGCTACTGACCCACAGCATCACACAGCCTTAGCTTCCAAGTTTATACAATGCTTACAAGTTCCTTGAAAAAAACAGTGGCATAATGACTTACAGGCACTTGCTCCACTCATCGCTTTTAATTCCACCAGAATTAAAGGAAAAAGCAAAACTGCTATGAAACATCCCATTCTATACATTGGAAGGTGGGAGCAAAACGAAGTCTTCAAGTATTTCAAACCTCCCAGTTACTCTTCAGCCAGAAAAGTCATAAACCACACCTGTTCGTATTACTAGATTTTATGGGTCAGCATAGCCTCTTTAAAATCTGCAGGCCTAGAAAATGCAAGGGTGCTGACTGATGAGCTGGGACAGCTTTGCACTGGGACAAACTGAGAAGGTTGGCAGCTTGAGCTGTCTACCCTGCTCCCATTGTCCAGATGTCTAAGCTGGTTGTCAATCAGCTCCCAAAGCACTGCAGTTTACAGGGCAGACTTTTCACTGCAACCATCACTGATTTTGATTTGCCTTAAAATGTCTTTCTGTAAACATTAGCTGATTTCTATAGAGGATGACAGAGGATAGAAAGAGGTACCTCCACCACCTGTGCCCATGCAGGCAGTCCCCATCAGTCAGAGTATCTATGTACTCAAATGTACTCTATATTCCTCACTGTTCTTTTACAGAAACAACCAAAGCACTGCAACATGTGTTTCATTGCAATACAGACCTAGAACATGTACAAGCTGCTTTTCCATAGTGTTTTTGTCATCAGCCCCTGGAACTGGCCACTCTCTAATATTGAGCAGAACTGTGTCCCTGTACATCCTCCTTTCCTGACCCTAACCAGCTCCGCTGACCTGCAATGACAGTGTCAAAGCACCAGAGCACTCATCTTGCTGGTCCGGGACACAGGATGCTGAGGCTGCCTGCTCATGCCACTCTCAATATATCTCCTGTTCCAGTTTGTGAATGCAGTGGTAAACATACGGAGTTAAAACGTAAAGAAACATAAGTTTTGCCTCTTCTTCTCTGATATGAGCAAATATATTTTCTTCTCCTTTCCTTTGACCTTCCTGATATCTCTTGTCACTCTGTCTTTTGCACTTTTTCTCCTGTCTAGCAGCTCCTTCATCCAATGCGGAAGAGCAGAAGCTACAAGAGTCACTGTGAAAGGACACTGATTTTCAGAAGAAAATGTTGCTTCTTAGCTTTTCCCATCAGAGCTTTTCAAGTGTACTCTTAAGCTTATTTAGGCTCCTCTTTGTCTCCAGTGACCAGTAGTTAAATTATGCTCTGATAAAAGGAGAAATGAGCCAAAGGAAGGGACCTAAATTTAACTACAAGAGAAAGCAGGTGATGTAAGTTCTTGATATAAGTTCCCAAACAGCCACCTGGACCTGAGTAACTCCTTAAGTAATTCTCTGATATAGCAGTGGTAGGCTTTGCCTAGAGACAGCGTAATAAATTGCCAGAGCATGTTATTCCCTGAGGACCCAGCAGGCAAGCACATTGAAAGCTTCCTTGGGGGAAAAAAAAAAAAGAAAAAGCACAAAGGTTCAGCTGCTGTCCTTGGGCTTCTACTTCCTTAATGCTTCCCCCAGCACAACATAGTCAGACTAGATGATTTGGAAATGGGAACTGGCACCCTTCGCACCCTTTGTCTCTGGGATGTCGGCACAATCCCCCACCCTGGCAATGGCTTCCAGGGCCATCATGCAAAGACCACCACTCGCTCTTCCAAAACAGGGAGGACATCCCCATCCAACACCAGAGAAGGCCCCAGAATGGCTTCACACTTTTGCTTTGGTTTGTGCTGCCAGGGGCTGGCAGAGAGTGGCAATGGGGTCTGCAGGGGAGAGACCTTCAGGAGGAGTCAGGCCAGGAGAAGGTTAAAAGACAAAACTGTTAAAAAGCGGCTGCACCTCCAGTGTGCAACAACATTCCCGTCGGGGATGGGCAGGCAAGACTCCTCAGTGGGGTGTTGTAGGTGAGGGGAGGCAGAGATGATGCTGTGGGGCTGAAGGCAGCCATACCCCTGCCCCGTTGGGGCATTTGTGATCAGACGTAGGGCTGGAAATGAAGCAGGGGCAGGTTACGAGGCCTCCAAGCCCTGCGGAGGTCCGGTTCACGCCTTGATGCATGTGTGGGAGTTGAAGAGGGGGTCAGGGGGTGAGGGAGAGTTCAGCCCCGGGCTGAGCGATGGCCCTGCCCATGCAGGAGGGGGATGCCCTCGGCCCCTGAGAAGAGTCACTGGAGGTTCATCCCGCCGGGGAGGAATTCCTCCCAGCAGTAGCCGTCCCGCTGATGAATCGCCCCACGGATGGGGCTGCCGGCCTGCAGCTGTGCTCCAGCCCCTGCAGATGTGCACCGCCACCCACCGCCACCGCCACAGGCACCGAATGACCCCCACAGAGGGATCGGGGGGACAGTATGGGGGGAGCCCAGGGCTTGCTTGCTGCTTCATTCACCTTAGCTCACCCAGGAGGGAGAGGTGGTGCAGTAGATATGTGAATTCCTTGTGAAATCCCAGCAAAGGCTGCACATTCCTCGCTCCACCTGTTGCTAAAGGGAGCATGGCAAGCAAGCAAGGGTTTTCTGGGAGGTTATTTCTTTGGTGACTTAAAAAGGAACATCAAGTTTTATTCAGACAGACCTGGTCCATAAAGCCCTGAGTATCTTCCACCATCCCTGACTTCATGGGGCTAGGATGATGCTCCAGACATGGGAAGACCAGATTGTTCAGATATGATTGTGGGTGTTCCGTAAATGATGACACCATTCAAGCTGTATTGTGGAGCAGGGAAAAAACATTACCACAACTCAAGAACTGGTTTTGCAGCAGATTTTAGCAGCAACAGTCTTCTGTTTAAAGTGGCTTCAAAACAAATACTTTGAAAATTTTAAAATATATATATTTTATTATATGTTTTTATTAAAAAAGTAGTGAGAAATGGAAGTGATTATTTTATCTTCCAATTGAACCATGATGGATGAAAGCAAGAAAGTATGTATCTCAAAACTGACACATCCCTAAAAATTTCATGATTGTTGCTATTTGATGTGACACGTCACAGAATTTTATGTCAAGCTGAAGAAAATGTGACAACTTGTATGTAGTATTTTCAGAAACAGAGTTTAAGTGCAGTATTGAGAAGTGCATCTGCAGGGTTTTTAAACCCTGCTTGTTCTCAGACTTAAGAAAAGCAACCCCATATGCTTTAAACTTCTGCACCCCATTAATTAAAGTCAGAGTTTTAAAGTAATACTGAAAATAATTGGTTGGATTAGAAAAGGCTGTGGGTGAGCTGAGAAGTTACCATTGCACAAATATTAATAAATCACTTTTCCTGTAATTAGCAGGGGAAAAAAGAGTGCAATGTGGTGAGCTCGCATTCGTTTTTCATAAGTATGTTGGCTAGAGCCTGTCATCCCTCTTTCTTTCCCTTTCCACACACACATCATTCCAAACTAAGATACAGCTGCTGATGCCATTTGTGTGAGACCAGCAAGGGCAAAACAGGGTTTTTAAAAGGTTGGTAGAAAATGAGGAAATAAGCCAAATGACTGAGACTGTTAATAAGTGATTAACATTCTGCTATTGTTACCAGAAATTGAATAGTTCAGCTTCACAGTCTTTATCCTGATTCTTGAAAGGTGCAATTTCACAGCAATGTTAGGCAGTGCAGGAGAGAACTAAGCACCCCTTGTTCTTTGCTCATCACTTTCCTAGATGTAGCTCATGTGGAAAGAGAGAATCATAAACAGCTCTAAGTCTTCCCCTAGTCTAAGGAGAAATCCAACATTTGCTGGTTTCCAAAATAAAGTCAATAAATAAGAGCAAAGCTTTGCAAAACAAAAATAGTGTTCTCCTTTAAGAGCATCACTAAGAATGTTGGCTAATTGTTTTCTCTTGGCAAGCTAGTAAATAGCTATATAGTTTTCTTGCTTGAGCACACACAAATAATCCAAGGTGCAAAATAATCACAGCTTTCGTGATTCAACAGATTTCCCAAAGGTATTTCCCAGAGGCAAATTCTGACATGCTTTTCTCCTGGATGGTTTGTCCACCTTTGCTTGGCATACAATCATTCTGCTTCCTGGATATATCATTTTATGCTCAAGAGCTCACCCTCCTGTTTCCGGCAACATCATCTCCTGTCTCTAGATTGTCTCTTGTCCCTTTTGTATATGCCCGAGGTTCTCCCACACTTTCCTAAACAATTCCTGCTCATCTGTTTTACTCTTGGGGAAGCTTCATGAAAGACAAATTTCCCTGCAAGTGGATTTTAACTGTTACATTCTAGGGGAAAAAAAAAAATAGGGAGTGCTTCAAAGCACTCAAGCCTTTAAAAGTTCATATACTCATTCTAGATATCCCCTGATGTTTTTGGCTTCTAAGCCACAATATTCTGCTGCCCTATATCTCTGCCCTTTTGCACACGCAGGTTCCCTTGACTTCAAAGGGAGCTGTGCATGCACAACAGTGACACATAAAGTCTCCTCAATCCTTTAATCTTCCAAGAATTTAGTATTTATTAATATCTCAAAATAAAAGCCTTTTTTTTTTTTTTTTTTGCTTAAAAATAATCTAAGAGTATTTACTGTCTTTCCAGGAAAGCACTTAGGCATGTGGTAAACTTTAGGCAAATGAATAGTCTTATTCACATCCCATAAGATAAATTCACTTTTAACTCAGTAGCCCTGCTTACATGTTTAACACTAGGCATGTGTTAAGCACTTACCAAATCAGGACTGTAGCAGAGAAATTCATCCATCAAAGACACCAGTCAGATCACAGGGGGTACAGCAACTTCTTCACGCTCACCTCCCAAAAACCTGGAGTAATAATTGCCAGCATTTGTAATGATCTTATTCTACTTCTGAATGTGTTGGTTTTGTGCATTATGGTCACTGGGGGATAACTTGAATCTGCTCTGTGCTCTCCCGAGGCAGGAGGGATGTAGAGTTACGTGCACGATGTCCACCTGGGGCTGGTCCTGCAGCAGCACAGCGCCATGGTGTCCTGCCCTTCAGCCGGGACCTGCAGCAAAGCCACAGCTATTTTGCCGGGATTGTTGCATGGCCAAGAGTCAACCCAGTTCACACAGGTGAGTGGCAAAATCCACCAACTTCAACTACATTATTTGGGTAATGAACTTTTCTTTGGTGTGGCCTCATACTTTCACACTTGTCTTCACAGCACTCATTACACTCCAGATATTCCATAATTGCCATTATTATTTTTCTTGCTTTCTCTATAGTTTTTATTGGCATCACTAAAAAATGAGAAGAAAATAAATACTGATGTGTATTCACAACTGACTCAAGAAAATCTTGAGGCTGAGATTCTGGGACTGGGCAGTTTTTCTGTCCACATAATATTTTTGCACAGCAGAGAAAGAACAAAGAGAAATGATGCTGTTTATTTTGATGATTCTGGGAAGCTAAAATTCACCCTGCTCATCCCAGGAGCAAACAGCTGGCAAACAGCTGACAACATAGATATCAGTCAACTCCTACGTATCTCACAATATAATGCAATAAATATAGGTAATAATGATGTGACATGACAAGATTTATCTTTAATTGGTTGTGTTAAAAAAAAAAAAAATGAAAAGGTTCAAAGAAGTCTTCCTTTCTCTTTTGCCTCTTTTGTTTTCTTACTTTCATAACATGGTTGCATATTTGTGATTTTTCTGTAAATTATGGTTTCTATTTGAAACATTTTTCTTTAATTTCCATATTCCCAAAAAGTCATCTTACTATTTATGTGGTCAAATCCCTTCTAATGTGATTTGATGGCACATAAATAGTAATATGACTTTTTATGTTGTCTATTGCTTATGTGGAGTTTTCAGAAACCCTATATTATAGCCTTGTATCAAACCCTGATAATTTTCAGGGGTCATCACTATAATATATGGCTGGCAGACTGCTATTGTGATGCTGTTGTCAGCCAAAAACCTTGCCTTCAAATGTGTGCCTAAACCATAGTATAACATAAATCAAAATATGTGTCTGCCTAGCCATATATCCATTCTGTGACTTTAAATATTTTTATAATCATGGGTGCAGGACGGGACACCAGGGACTTTTTATAACCAATGTTGGAGACAACTAAACATCAAAACTATATAAAAATCTGCAAGTTATAATCCTATAGAAGAAATAAGCATCCCTATACATTTTTAATAAGGGCATAAGTTTACTTTGGGTATTAAACCTCAAACCACTGTGTATAACTGTTTATCTCAGCCATTAATCTATTGACTCCTGAAAAAAGTACTTGGTAACCCTTTCACCCCTACACACACACATCCCTACTCACACAAATACAAGAGTTTTTGCATTAGTTCTGCATTAGTTCACAGTCACCTCTTTGGGATGGTTAAGCGAGCTGACGGCAGGAGACAGAGGATGCCAAGTGAGCATATTTGGATGAAGGTGTTGATTTAAAAGGCCTCCATCCATAGGGGTGCACAAGTCTGGTATTTTGACTCAGAATCACACCCTGGTTTGAAGGCCAACTCTAAATCTACTCATAGCCCTTACTCCGATGTGCTCCAGTATGAGATTTAAGACACTTAGACTTTGCCTCTCCCTTTTGCGCTTCCAAATGTCCCATCACGTTGGTTTATGAATACCAGACAGCTCAGATCACCTCCCAGACCAGAGGGCTCTGCTCATTTTATTTCAGTTTTTCCTGAACATCACAATGTTGTCAATTCATACTTGTTCTACAGCACGAACAAAGGAGTAAATGGGAATCCTGCATGTGCAATGCAGTTCTGCATGCGATCTTGTCTAACCCAGGTGTACAAACATACCAGGGCTATTCTCTGCTCTGTGAGCTCTGTAGGAGTCGTAAGGCACTTTAAAAAACAAAACCAAACCAAACAAAACCAAAACAACAACAAAAGCTACCACCAGCAACAACAACAAAAATCCAAAAACCAAAACACCATCCACTGCCAAAATAGATCACTCCTTCAAGATAATTGTAGAAGATATGGAAAAATCTAGAGGACAGTGACCTCCATCCCATCAGTAGTTAAGTTTTCATGAAGCTGTTTGTGCCTATGGCCAAGCTCTGCAAAGCCTCCTCACACCACTAATTCCACATCAAATCTGATCAAGCTAACTGTGGGAGTTAGGACTACAAACACAGGATCAGGACTATGTCATGTGAAATCCTCAGAGATGAAAGTGCGACATAGTTTGAAAATAGTATTTCTATTAATAATGAATACTCTCCATTTATACTAGATTTTGTAATGTTTCTGGGTATGTGGTGTTCTTCTGTTGTTGTCCCAGATGCTCTCCTTTCTGACTGATTTGGTTCCCTTTCACAAACGAGCACCCCCTACTCACTCTAGGGAAAGCACTTAAGGGAAAAGGGCAGTTAAAATTGCAAAAGCAGGGAATTGACTGTAATAAAGTGCAGGGAAATTCCATGTAAATGCAGCCCTTAATTTCTTAGGCCTCTGCAACTTATCAGTACCTTTCAACAGGGCTGATGTCAGGTACTGTACAGCATTCCTTATTTTCAGAAAGCTGTTTCCTAAGGTCCAGATGATGTTATAAGTGGTATAACATGACTCAAAGTAGTTTTGCCAGATGTGATATCCCCTGTTGCAGCCTCAAATAGACTGAGAATGAGGAATGCATGCTCCATTAATTTCCATTGGAGTGAAGAATGCGTTACTCCTTTGCCATTCCCATACTAAGAAATCTTCACATAGTCACAGCTTTATTTTCTTTATTCAGGAAGCCATATATTCCAGCATTCTCCTGTCTTTGTTTTTTTGAGGATGTTCACTGACGTTTTCCTTTGTCACTTCTGCAACACATACGCACAGCCCTGTCTACACACACCGAAACAAATTATGTCCTCAGGGGAATATCTGCAATGACCTGTTACTTTGGGTATTTCATAGCTGGTTTTCTCCTTTCAGTGATTAAACCCACAAATTTAGTTAATGTAGAGAGCAGATTCCATGCATAAATCTACCCCCCAATAATTGCTTTTAAAATGCTGGAACTACTTTCAGATGCTGTCATCCATTTCTTAGGCGGTGGCCTCCTTTTTTTGTGCATTCAGTAAATCAAAATTTACATGACTGTTTCCCACCAGACATTTGCGTAAGGTAGATTAGTTCTCTGTGTGGTCTTTTTGAACAGCATTTTTGGCAGATTTGGGAAAAGATGCATATATAAATAAAAATAAATTAGTAGAAAAGCTCCTAAAGGATGGTAACTGATGAACAGTCTCAGACACATTAACAGAGGGAGAAGCTCGTGACACGTCTCTCTCACATTGTTATACTGGTCATTACAAATCGTTCATCTGGTACCACCATTCTGAAGTGTTACTTTATTATTAAAAGTGTCAGTAACTTGGTCTTTTCTGAATTAACTCCTCCTCACCTTTAAATGACAAGAAAAAGGAATATGCATCTTTTTAGCCAGTCAGCAGAACTGTGTTAATTGACACTTTGCTAATCCCTACGCTCTGCTCTTCACACACAGGAAATAATGGTCTTTCATGGTAAAATTTAAACAGCACTGATGCTATTCTAACAGATCCTACGTTACTAAAATTTCACTGTGATTATAAATATGTGTTACGAAACATTTGTCAGCATAATGGAGATGTACGTTTACATAAAAGCTGTTGCCGTCATTTCTAAAAGTTTCGTCGCTTTCCAGTTCAGAAATTCAGTAACTGTTCTGAACTCCCTAATACTTGTTGCAAGTGGGAAAAGTTGCTGCCATATTTGTGGCAGACTTTACCAAGGATGTTATTCATTTTCAATAACTAGTGGTTACATCTCTTCATTTAAGTCATTTTTAAACATATCTAGGGTTTCTCACAAGAAGAATATAAAGTGCACATAGAGACATTAACTTTCAGCTCATCTCAGGTACTCGCTTCCATCATAAAAAGGTATTAGGAGAATGCTGGAAATGTAGCCCAGATCTTCAGTTGATGTAAGCTGATACACTTCTACTGATTTCATAAACTATGCTCAGTTATTTCAGAGGAGGATCTGTCACAATTCATCACTGCTTTGAAAATTGTATGGGGTGATAATCACAGAGAATATTGCTACATGTCTGACATATTGCACCAATATTGCTCAAAAGTGCTTTTTTTTCTTGTGTAGCGAGTTGCTTTGCAATGCATGAACAATACTAAAATTAGGATGATGCCAGTAATTTCCTGATTGCTAAACTAATCTCATAGTCTGAAAGCCCAAGAGTAGGAGAAAGAGGTAAAAATCTCTCAGGTTCAGGAAAAGAAACAAACACGCCCTTAAAATAAAATGAAACCTTTTACAAGTACAGATATGAAGCTGAGGTCAACTTCATGGAGGTTGCTTAGTGGCTTACAAAACCACTGGAGCGATACCAGTGCAACCAAGGCTAGAAGTGTCACCTGCTGAAAGCACTGTGGGAAACAAGGCAGCAGAAGAAGGCCATCCTCACCACTGTGAGCCACCCCTGCCCTGAGACCTGAGACCCAAGCCTGCTCCTCAAACACGTTTCCCACCTGCACAACCCAGCAGCTCCCTGGGGCTTCCCAGCATTTTAGAAGCTACACTTCTACTGATTACTCACTGAAAGCAGTGAGTAATCTGGCTGTCCAGCTCAAATCTATGACAGGTTGTAATGAGATTTTCCTTGCAGGATTTCTCAACCAGACCAAGGTAAAAAGGAGTGTGGAAGTCCTTTGGAAATCCTCAGTGCCCTCTCTACTGCAGTTGTAGTTCTCCCCTTTGCTGCCCTTGCTTGCCTTCTCCTTTGGATCCTGCTCCAATCACAGAATCACAGAGTGTTAGGGACTGGAAGGGACCTTGAAAGATCATCTAGTCCAATCCCCCTGCTGGAGCAGGAACACCTAGATGAGGCTACACAGGAATGTGTCCAGGCGTGTTTTGAATGTCTCTAGAGAAGGAGACTCCACAACCTCCCTGAGCAGCCTGTTCTAGTTCCAATCTTGTATCAGACAGCCACATTATGACATATTTATTAATGAAAACACAGACTTCCATTGTCCACATCTTACTCTATCTTCAGTGGCATCAGGTCAACACTTCTTCTCCCATTTCTTATTCTATCCATGATTGTGGCTAAGGCCCTCCCTCCTGGACCATGTCATGACCATTTTGCTCATTATCCCTATTCTGCTTGTTCTCCTTCACTTTGTCAAACACTGCTGCTATCAGTTCCTCACCCGACGCCACCTTTGCCAATGCCACAGCACTCACTGACACCTCATTTGAAAGTTCATCACATAACAGAAAATTTACCTGTACAACAGAAAGAAAGGAGGTACTCACAGCACAGCTGTGGTGACCCACGTTAGCCCTGGGTGGCTGGCCGTGAGCAACAGCAGCAGTGAAGCTACAGTGCAAAGCTCCCGTTAGTTTTTCTGTGAAAACCACACTAGACCCTTTGCTGACACACGATATTAGATGTATACGTCTTAGCTAGAAGGCAATAACATGCATGTACTAAGTCACAGAGAGGCTGTAACCTCAAGTTTCTGACCAGGTGTTTCCAAAGGGGAAGGATAGAAGTTCAAGGGCAGGGGAAGATGTGCCCTGCTCTGTCACAGGTTTGACTGCAAACACATGAAAGTTGCGTTCGTCCTCAGATTCTCCTTCATAAAATGCTGTGGGACTGGGCATGTGGCAGGGCACCTCAGCACAACTCAACTGCAGTGGCGTGCGCACACAGCTAAGCTAGCCCTGAACAGGTAAGTTAGCATGGCATGGTTGCAAAAACTACTACTCTGTTTGAAAACTGGATTTTTTTTTCAAATGAGAAGTGGCTCCAATCAAGTCAACCCTAAGTTATGCTACTCAGCTTGGGCAGATGTTGGTAATTTTGCTCTTGCACCTACTTGTGAGATGCCACTGAGTCTATGCCGCACTGTGCAGAACTGCAGGCAGTCACAGACTATGGTGACAGAGACCGATAAAGAGCAGAGACTGTTGCTCCCTTCTCACCATCTCAACTCCTAAGCCCTCTTTTACTACACACTATTCGACTTTTCCAGTTTTATGAACTGCACTGAGCTGAATGAAGAGTTCAAAGCAGATGGACTAATTTACCTCTTTCTGCTCACAGGCTATCTATGGATGGACTGTGGTTTCTTCTGCTTTACCAATTATCTGAGTTTATCTGACAGACTGTATTCATAAAACAGTTAATCAGGCCTATTCAAAAATATAAGCCAAATTACTTAGCTAATACTGGCCACATGAGAAACATGTTCTTTTCCTGTTTCAGCTGGTCGGGTGTACTCAGACAGATCTCCACAGCAAATGTTTATATCTACACCATTAACATTCTACTTCAGCCTATCAGTATTTTGGTGCTCTACTGTATTTGTAGCTCTAATACAAAAAAAAAAATCTTTAAAAAAAATTATTTCAAAACATATATCTCTGTAATAAATAGTACAGACAGACTGCCATCAATCTGGGCACTCAAAAATTATTGCAAAGCATGAGAGTTTCTACCTTCCCTTCAAATGATTTCTAATGTGGTAGTATAATGCTTCCTTCTCCATTTATTATCCTATTTATAATCTTCTACTAACCTTTATGTTACCATTTGTTCCTAGTGCTTACTCAAATAGGGAACCTGAACTTAAATCCTTCCCTGGGGTCTGGCAAAGATTTAGGTGGCACTGACTGCCGCTCTGCCCTTCCTCGCATGGCAGACCAAAAAGTACGTGGATTTATACTTGCCCACAAAGATTCCTTCCCATTCAAAGATATTCGAAGTGCCACAGGCACATAAAAGGTATTCCTTTGGCTGTACAGGCCCATAAACACTTCACTGAGAGCAGAACCTTGTTTTCTCAATGGACCTATGTGGATAAAATTGAATACTATGGAGGGAAGTAAAATCAGGTTATAAAAATGTACCCACCCATCACTTCATGTAGTGTACATGTCACAGCCTGATCCCTTCATGCGCTGCTCTGCATCCAGAGTAGCTCCATTAAAGACATCACACTTGGGGCTTTGTCACTAGGAGCCAGAATGCGATGGCATGCAACCACATCATATCATTCTAGGCAGAGGTAACCTTAACATGGACTTTTGATCTCAGATACATAAGGCCTACTTACCTTATACATGCTGCCTCAGACATGCAAACCCTAGTGTAATTGGGCAGTTGCTTTCCTCAGCTGGGGTGATCCCCAAGTACCAACACACATGTTTTCTGGTCTCACAGCCCCCATATTTAATTTTTGGTCAATACTTTTGGATCGCAGCCTGTGAGCTGTTTCAGCGGTGAGCTAGAACAGACTGCACAGAACTGCTCCCACAGATGACATGATATGAGATACAAGACGCGATGACACCAGTATCTACAATCATTATATGTGGCCTTTACGGCTGGCACAATGAAAACATCAAAAAATCTTGCTGAGAAGGACAGCTTATTTCTTCCTGGGTTTTGAGGTTTTGGTGCATTTTCTGAGAACTTGCTTAACTCGAGGCAGAGAGTTTCTATTTAAGTTTCCACCGTGACCAAAGCTCAGATCATGCTGTACAACCCTGGCTGCGCTGTGTCACAGCCAGACACATGTTAAGCCCAGGACTTGTGGAGGGGTGGGAGGAGGGAAGAAGCTTCCTCCTCCACCCCCCGCACAGGGCTGCAGGTCTTGCATGCCCCAGACCACACTGCACATCATCCTCAGGTTTCTTCTGGTCACTTCTTGCTACCCACCTCCCATCCCAAGACAGCTTGCTGCCAAGGAGAGCTGCTAGTGGGGGTCCAACACCCAAAGTACCAAACACCCCTGTGAAGAGCAACAATGAATCCAGGCTCAGCGGCACCCCTGGCAGGCATCCCCTGGTCAGCAACATGCATTTTATAACCAGAATAGATAGAGCAGACCTGAAGCACTGCCTTCGCCCAGCCAAAGCAATGAAAAGCAAGCTTTGCTGCTCCTAAGAGGTAGCAAACTCTGCGACCCAGCACATCTCCAGCACTGAAAGTCAGTGCTGAAAGCAAAGACAAGTTCCATCAGCCTCCCAGACGCACAGTGAGTGGGGCAAGGAGGGGGAGAGGTTTCGCTCAGGGGGAAGGGAAGAAAGGGAATAAAGAGTGCGTGCACCCACATGTGAAGCTCTGACAAACAGTCGTGTGATTTATCATCATACTCCCACTTGTAACTCTAACCTAACAGTGTGTCATCTTTACTTTTCATGTTATTTATTTACAAGTGCATTTTCAGTATCAACCCTTTCATTCATTAATCCTAATGTGGCCTTTTCCAATGTCTACTTACCATTTTAAATACTTACTATAATTTACAGGGCTTTCTTGAACACATCCAAGGTATATTATATGGGGCTAGCTTAATGGAAAGTCTTGTACACCAAAGCAGGAAAAAAGCACATTTAATTTATGGTGACTTTGAATTTTGCTCATAATTTACTTCTGGAGAACTATTCATACAAAGGCACACCAATAAGAATTTTCAGTGGCAATGTAGGAGGAAAAAAACCAATAAATGCTGATCTTATTATTCATTTTTATTTTGAAAGCTTTCCCATGTTGCATTCTGGGATTATGTAAACTGCTTATAATTTAGCAATGTAATTTTGGCATCTCAATATGAAAGAAATGCAGTGTAATGACATGCAGGCTGTAGCAAGACCTTGTTTCAGGTGTGGTCCTAGGAGCAATATCTAAAGATTTTTGATATTAAGAGTTGTGAGATTTGAGTTGTATGTATCTTCCACCAACACCAACGTCAACAGGAGCTGAAGAAACTCAGCACAAACACTCATGCCTAAAATTAACAGCAGTCCCAAACAAAGAAAAGGCTCTTTCAGCTCACTCTTTCCTTCTGCTGATTCATTGGCAAAGTGGGGGGATCAGCAGTTTCTGCCCCACAATATCAATTCCAGTGCAGCAACGTGAAACAATGAAAACAAATGGGGCTGATGATGTAATGGACAAAATAAGAAACATTACATGGGTTTGATTTCTTCTTTTATTAAGATTTTTTAAAACCATCCCATTTCGGGCAGATGTCCCACTTTAATCACAGAAAAGTGGGACCCTGAGAAGCCTTTCCTACCCAAGCATCGCAATGAAATGCATTGAAGAGGAAAAAAAATAAAAGGTGACAGAAACATAGGCATGAAGCTGAGCAGCAGCAGGGGTGATGCTGCCCAAGTGCCAGAGAGGTTCCACCATGCGGAGCAGCCTTTCTTCCAGATACCTCTCCCCACAGCTCAGGCCTCAGCCTCACATCTGCCGCCTCCAGCTCTGACTAACAAAAAGCTGGTACACTTCAGCCCACAGAAAATGTGGACAGAGATAAAACACTCAGCTGTAAGTCTCCGCCACTCTGCAGGGGAAGGGTGCTGGCTGCAGGCAGAGGATGTGGCCAGGTTGCTGTCAGTGGAAAAAGTGGCTCACCTGCCCGCATCTGCCTGCTGTGTAGTAGGCAAAGGCTCTCTGCCTGTACCTTGTTTTATCCCCAACATCTTCTGCTCCATCCCCAAGGTCTCTCTGACACCGTTTCCATCTACCCTTTCCCCAGCCTCCAACGGGATATTCATGAGGTGAGAGGACGTCCTGGGGAGAGACCAGAAGAAGGCAGGTACACTCTGCTGTGAGCGTTTCTTGGGCTCCTGCCACTGTGCTTCTGATTCTGAAGCTTGACAGGCAGAGAAATCTGGCCAGCACGACCCCATCATCTAATATTTTCCATGGAGGGGTGGAGCCATGGCTGGTGGAACATTTTCATAAGTCATCAAAAGAAAGCAGAGTCCCTTCCATCCCTTCACCCTTGGCTGCACGAAGACCGTCTGTTTCTCATGTGTGCAGACCTTAATGACATTTTGCCTTTGAGAAAGACTATATCTGGTTGTTGTTTGCAGGGGACTTGGGAAATTGCTTTTGGATAGGCATATTGAAGGGACCAGTCAGGACAGAGCTTCTTCAGGGATGTGTGCTCCTGCAGGCCTTCCTCAGTGCCATTGTAAAGCCACTGTAATAGCAAAGGGACACTAGAAAAGCTACTCACCATGGATGATTTTCATGACAGTACTTTGGATCCAAATCATAAACATTTGGAAATACGAATATCTTTAGTAGAAAATAAATAGTAAAATACATAAGCTTTTCCAATTTCCAATTCAGAAAACTGCTCTCCTCAGTAGAGAAAAGTTCTGGCCTGAGCAGTAAGTGTGATAACAGCACTGAACAAGTTTAATTCAATTTTATATTTTGCCATTAGTCTTAGCATTTTCCCTTTCACTAAATATTATGACACATGGCCACTGCAGTTTGTAAGGGACTTTACAGACTGAATGTGAAAGATCCTGCAAAGCAAAAAAAAGGTTGCTGTTTATTGTTAATTTAAATAAGAGTGTGAATGCTCAGATTGTCTCACCTCAATCTTATTTTTTTAATGACCACTCGTTTGCAGTCATAGTTTTGTGCCTGCAATTAATTGTGGCTATAGAAACTGTGGGTTGCTCTTAATTGTGATTTCGGCTGATAGCATTTTGACATCTAGCTCCTTGGTTATTCTTGCAGATATGAAGGTTCTTTTAAATACTTGCTTATTTGTCATTGAGTTAGGCCAAGCAATTTCAGGAACTCAAATAGGATGTGTTAGAGAGTTTGGAAGACAAACATTGCTCCAATATTGACACTGCACCAAGAGAAGTCTCCGGAGACTCATTTGTGGCTTTGCCACAAGCAGTGAGCAATGTATAGCGTATGCTGTGTTGCTTCAAAAGTAGACCAGGAATTAATGGGACCTACGCTACAATCAAGGCTGTGATTTCCTCATGTATAGGTGTACTCAGGCCAGCTTGTATCTAACTAGAGTGAGCGCACAGCAGGGCACCAAACAAGACCTTGTGCCTCGCCTTCCAGGAAGGCTTGTATTGCTGACACCCAAGCTTAGGCTACCGCAGCATCAATGTTTCTGCAGTGTCAGTCAGCTAAACTAAGATGAATTCTGGAAGTCTCTATCCCTAAGGCTTTCACAACACCCATTGCAAATGTAGACGCAACATCCCCATCTGGTCTTTGCTTCTTTCTGCAAGGGAAAAAGAAAGAGGATCAACAACACAAAGTCTGCAGTACCTGTCCTTGGGGTGTCTGCTCCATGGCAGCATGCAGGGTGGAGTCCAGCTTCTCACCCAATCTTAATAATTGCTCACCCAGACATTAATGGAAGCAAGTGACATCCCTTCAAGAGCTGCTTTTGCAGTACGAGAACAGGGAGGTCACACACACAGAACTGAAAGAAACTGCAGAAGATGAACAAGATTAGATCTCCATGTCTATCTTCTTGTGCGTCTGTACTAAAGAGGTCCCAGTACCTGCTCTGTCATTTTAAAACCTGTCTCAGAGCACTCGTGATGGCTTAGAAAGAATTCAGCAGAGCCAGATGACAACTAGTGCATTACAGATTGAGTTATGTCCAACCAAAGATGAATCCCAAATCTAAGAAGTACTTCAGCTGACCAAAAATGAAAACAAAGAAGAAAAACACCTAAAAATGAGAATAAGGTTCTTGGTAAGCTATTCAGGGATGAGAAATATGGGAAAAGTCAAAAAGAAATGTGGAGAGAACACCAGAGTAGAGCAAAAGCAGCTTCAAGGAGCAAAAACAGTGGTGGGAAGATGTTCCCTGGCATTTCCAGAAGGCTCTGTTTAACATAGAGTAACCTGAAAGGAGAGCGAGTGAGATCCTCTACTCAGCACTGATGAAGAAGAATAAATCCCTGATGTTCAGATTCAGAGACTGTTGCATACCCCGAACAACAGGGCCCAGGGAGTGGGGGGGGGCAAATGCTGGGATGAGGGATGTGGGCTTTTGTGTGGGGAAGGAGACATTCCATTCAAAGGATAATCAAGCCAGAGCTCTGCACCAAAAGAGGGGGTGGGAGCGAGTGGGCTGCCACCAGAGGAGCCACTGCTGCACCAAGGGCACTGCTGCTGATTACAAGTCATCAAACACTTTTCTCTGATAACTGGAACAAAATCTGGCAACACTGCACCGGAAATACAAAGGAAGAAACATTAGACTCCCCCTGCAGCACTGGAGAGACTGAAGGGAGCTGACTAACAAAACCTACGGGGAAAGAAATTCTATTTTTTTGAGGTAAAGTGTGCATGAGGGATTCATATATCTGAGTATTTGTTTCCCTTAACTTTGGTATAAGACTCTGTATGTTGATCTAGTGAACAACAACAAAAAATAAAGTTAAAATAAGGTTGAGTACAGTCATTCAGATGTCAATCTAAAATCTTATTAGACATGTTTGTCCTCAAATTCAAGTATAACATTTTTTTTGATTGATAGAAAATGACAGGTAGTAAAGTTATGCAATTATGCACGGAGGTGACATTTTTTCTCCAATAACACTTTAGGAATGTAAGAATTTTGTCATCCTCACTACCTGCCTTGTTGAGAAGATGTGATTTACACTCTTATCTTGGGGGAAGGGAAAAAGAATGGTTGCTACCTCAGTGAATGATCTGTGCATAATTTAACTTGGAATATACATCCTTTTTATAGTACTATATCCAGTCATCTTTTCTGAGGAGAATTTCTTTGGGACTGAATGTATTTTTGAACAGCAGCAGCAGGAAGTACATGCAAGTAGGAGAGTGAGGTACTGTAGTAAGAAGACCAGCCATAATACCCACGTACTGGACACTGCCCAGGGTCCAAACACAGCCTAAGATTTTCATTGATCCTATCCCATCTCAGACTGTAAGGACTGAAAATGTCTGCACATACACACATACATGTTTTCTTCCATCTTGAGCTACCCAGCACCTGACACTTGCAAATTTGAGGTATTACAAGGACCACTATGCACACATTATTCAACACAATATTCACACTTGCAAATGAACAATAATTAATATTAGCAAAGCAAGCCTCAGTGTTCAAAGCAAAATGTGAATCCTCTCTCTGAGTGCAACTATCGTCTGTGTCCATTAGCAAAGGGGTGAGGTCTAGGAAACCTTTTTAGGAACTATGAGACACAGAGAGGACAGCAACAACAACGAAAAAGACTATTAGGCTGTACCTAACACGGGATTTAGCAAGCAGTCACCTGCACTCTCAGTCAGCAGTGGTGCCAATCGCTGCTATGTATCCAATGCAATACACCTGCCCATGCCCCAGTCCAGCTTTCCGCAATGACATAGGACTAGCAGGTGGCAGGATTAAGCTTGCCTGGTGTGTAGCGAGTATCTGGGCTGAGCTGGGCTTGGTGTTTCTGGAGATGCACCATGAAGAGACCCCCTCTACAGCCCTTCCCTCCTCGATGGAGCAGTCATTAAGGCACACTAGTATTAAGGCAACATTTCAATAGGTAACTGATAAATATATAGGAATTAGGCTACTATTAAACCAAAGGAGATGTCCAAGACTCTGTACTAGGAGTATTCCCATATTTGATTGTAAAGTGTATCTTTAATTCTAACAAGGAGATCTGGCTGCACAACTACAAGTATAGGTGATAAAACTAGATATTAGCTCCAAGCACTTGGTTCTCACTAGAAATCTAAGATTATACTTTTGTTCACGTTCCAGTTTTCTAAGATTAATCTCAGTTTAAACAAACAGGACAGCTATTGGCCTTTTAACCTAAGTGGGTTGTTAGATTATGTATATTACAGAAATGCTTTAGCACAGCAGAACCAGGTACAGTAGAACACATGGTAGCAGAAATGGCTGAAGCTTTGATACCAAATCAATAGGAATGTTCTTGTTTCTCCCTATAGGAACTGAATATTTTCCCTAAAAATGAGATTTCTTCAGACTATGTATACTTTCAGTTCTAAATTTGTAAGTTTGTTTAACCTTCTGGCGCATCTTAGGAGAAAAAAAATAAGCATTTTCTCAGATGCTAGTTTGAGAAAGGTGGCTTATTACAGTGTTTTCATTAAGTATGGCTCCAGCTCCTTACATTTGTCATTTCATACCTTGCTGTCTTTTCAGTTTGTCCTTACCATCATGGCCAAGCACTGACAGCAGAGGTACACAATAGCAGCAGACTGCTGTTTCTTTTTATAAAGAAATAAAAGATGGTAGTGATCAGCTAATGTAGCTCCTCACCCATTCAGTAACCCCTGGGAGTTCCTTTACTGACTGATCTACTCGTTAGTCAAGGTTAAGGTAACACTGCCAGATGAGTGCTTTGGGGAATGGAAACCACATGGGGCCAGCTCACTGGGAATGGTGGCCTCCCACCTCTGTGCTGGGGGAGGAGGAATTAAAGGTGCAGAGACTCGGTGGATCACTCTGCAGGAACCCTCCCCCCAGCTGGAGAAGTCCTTCACTCTGTTCCATATGACAGCTCCAGAAGTGAGAACATTCTCTGTTTCTTCTGAACCGCATTCTGTAATCAAAAAGGGCGAAATCAACAATCAAAATCCCTCACAGCTAAGGAATGTTTCTTGATATCCTGTTTAAATTCTCTTTTGATCTTCATCCCATCAAAACCTCTGGGACCATCCTAAATCATACTGTTCCCTACTTGGTGTTTATGTCTTTCTGTTACTTATACACCATTAAAGTCTACTCCTAATCAAAATATAATTCACTTAATCTTCTTTATAAATGAATCCCCTGAGACTCTTAATCATTTGGATTACTCTTCTCTGGACTCTCTCCAATTTCTTGACAGCATTCTGAGATTGACATGTCCTAAACTGTACACAGTGCTTTTGATGCAGCCTCGACAGTGCTATAGACAAGGAAATGATTGCTGGAGCTTGTCAGAGAGACTCTTGAGGAAACCAAGTGGTGTTGGCTTCAACTCTTTTTTTCCATAAGAAAACATAATGATTTGATATCTTCAGAGTGAAGCATTTTCATTTTTACTTTTGAAATAATTTCTCATTTTGCTTTTTTGGAATAATACTTTGTGTCATTTGGACACAAGTTCTCCATCCAGGCTGGAATGCAGTAGCCCCAATCTGAACAGTTGCACCAAGTTTTGCTGGTTTTTTTTTTCACTCACCTACATACCATCACCCAGCTTGTCATTTACAAGGTTTATAATTACTTTATTACTTACTGTTATCACTTATCAACTTTGCTTTACTGCAGACTGTGTAGAAACCCAATCTCTTACTGTCCACCTCATCCTCCTCCACCCTTCTCCATGTCATTATCAAAAATGTTAAATAAAACTAGACCTAGCTCACATCCCTGTGTAGCACTTCTGGAGGCAGCCCACAATGACTCAACACCTCAATTTATCATTTTTCTTATTTTATGGACTTTCAGTTCACTCTTGGTTGACTTGACAATACTGACATTCACATCAACGTTAATTCATACTTTAAGTAAGATCTCAGGAGACCCTGAAACTACATGCTTCAGGAGGGTCTAGATGCACTACTGTACCTTTACTTCTTTTGCCCAATTTTGTAACTTGATCTGAAAAAACAATGCGGTTTGTCTGTCATGATTTTTTCTGTAGAAACCCTTGCTATTAATTGTGCTTATGGTTCAATTTATATCTTAATATGCATGCCATTACTATATCAGGGATAGAAATTGGACCACTGAATGCTTAGTGCCTAGATTTTTTGGTTTGTGTTGTTTCTTTCCAGTTTGTTTTTTGTTTTGTTGGGTTTTTTTTTTCACTTTCTACCTTTTAGAAGTTCAGTATTTTATCTGCTTTTTTCCCCCCAGCCCTCTAGTACTTTCCCATCACACTATGTACCTTTCTGTAAGTAATTGCCAGTGTTTCTGTAAGTTCATTAACTAATTCCCTTAACACTCTGAAATGCATGCACACCTGCTGATCTGTATATATATTCAGATCTTTTAAGTATTCTCTTACCTACTTTTCATCAACAGCTTTGACAAAGTCGTCATTGCTTCTTAATTATCCATTTCTCCTTCCCTTATTTTTCTTGTTTAACAGATTTTTATAAAGCATTTCAGTAGTTTACCCATTTTAGAACAGTCATTGATTTAATCTTCCTCCTCATTTATTAATGAGTCTACTTTCTGGTATTTTTTGTTGTCTTAATATATTTCATATACTTTCTTCTTCTCTTGAACCCCTTTCATTATTGCTGACACATTCCTCTTCTTGCTGTCCTAATAAGCCTTAATAGGAGTTTTCTTCTGAGTACTGTTTTTGGATATGAGATTGGGGAAAGGTGGTCTTTATTTGTTTACCTACTTACTTACCTAATTCTTTCCCTATTGTGAATAAAGAGCTGTGGGGTTTGTTGTTTGGTTTTTTTTTTGATGATGTTTGGTGGGTTGATTTGGCTTTGTTTGGTTTTTTGTTTATTTGTTTTGTTTCAATTCTCCCTCCATTTGTTACCACACCTACAAATTGTCTGGCTCTTCTATTAGACAGCACCTACCTGTGGCTCCTGGTGCCACTGGGATTGCCATCTGATTAAAATCCAGATTCTTTCCTCCCACCTTGGCCCATTTGTTTATTTGCTCACCTATCACATACTTTCAGCTGTCTAAATCAGGGACCAGTCTGTCTAATCTTTCAGTACAATGAGGTAAGTCTTCACGCCCTATTTGGGACTTTTAACCATAAAAAGACTGGAAAGAGAATAGCTGTGATCCTGATGCTGCCTTCTTCCATTTTAATTTTGGTTTTGCTGGTGGCATCAATAAGACCTGGACTTCTCTCCTTCTCCATGCCTATGGACAGCTGCTCTTAACAACTCATAACTGAAGCGAGCTTTTGGAGTCAACATTTTGCCTACTAACAGACACCTCTCTCCCCATGACATAAAAGCAAGAATTAATCTGGGCTCCCTCAGACCGAGGTTTTCAATGAGGCAGACATTTAGTCAGGGAGCTGGGGAACTAGGGAGCAAAACATAAGGGATTTTTCATAGGAGATGGTGTTCAGAGAAGGTTGGGTTATCTCTTCCTTCTCTAAAAGGAGATGCTCAGCTCTAACAATGCCTTGGGGAATGCAGGGGGACAATGAAAACAGCCAGGTGCAGAGACAACCTGTTGTTACCTGTACATTGACTGCACACCACAAGGAGTTATTGATGCAAGAAGTTTTGCCTGAGATAATTCATAAATGACAAGTTCTAAAGAGCAAAAAAGATGAGGCACCAAGGAAGAAGGCAGAAAATTTTGTACCGCAAAACGATAAGAGACCCAGGAACCAGAGCAGAAAAAGGAGTGAGAATGATGTGCAGTAGGCAGTGAGAAGACAGAAGAATTGCACTAAGTAAGAGAGAGCTGAGATTCACACCAAGAAGCAGGACTGTCTGACTGCAAAGGGTAATCAGGAAGCTTCTCTCCAGAGATGTAGAAACTGGAGAGTATATCGCATGCCAGGGAATGCAGGGTAGGTTGGAGGCTGGAAAGAAAAGAGAAGAATCTATTGCCTATCTTCAGCACCAAGAGCATTGTCAGATCAAGGATATTTTCATTAGGAAAGTCACTCGAAGTGAGTTATCTGACAGATATCTTCATTAGGAGAATGTGAGCGCTCAGAGATTAACGAAGCTACTTAAGGAAGTCACCTGAATAGCAGAACGCACAGACTGCAAAGCAAAAGGAAGAGATTTCAAGGAAAGGCTCCAGACTTAACTGAACGAGCAACCACCTAAAACTATGTTATTTAGAATGAAGCCTGGACTCTAAGGAGAAAAATAAAGGTCTGAACAGTAAAGAAAGCTGTTTCATCAGGCAGAAAATACATGAACAATGTGAGAATCCCCCCAAAAGGAAAGTTTTCTGCAAAATTAAGCTGAGTTAAACCTTATAAAGGAGATTAAAACAAATAGTGGCCATTTCCTCAGCTGTCTAAATAAGACCAGAACACCAAATGAAGAAATGGAGCTGCTACAGAGAGAGAATGTAGCAGAGATTAAAGATAACCTACAAATGGCCCAAAACCTGATTAATACCTTTGCCTCTATTTTCAGTGAATACAGTATGAGGACAAAGGCTAATTAGTGGAAAAGCGACGATTAAAAACCACCACATTCATTGTACACAAAGAACTCAGATAGAGCAGTGTGCACAAGTAAGAGAGATAAATACCCTAGATTTTGAAGTCACTATTCCACTTGGAACAAGCACTCTGGTAACAAGCATTCTTTATTTAGATATCGGGTCATGAGTAATACCAAACCTGTACCCCACTTCAGTTCTGAGTCTTGGTTTCCTTTCTCACATCATTCCCAACCATCCGTTCATTTTCCCTTTCAATTTCCCCAGACTTTTTAACACAAACAGCACAACATTTTTTCCCTACTTCTGTTCCACAAATGCACAGATTCACCTGAGAATTCTGGTGAACAGTTTTCCAACCGCATTCAGCATAGGGTGGTGTGAAACATTTCAAATAAATGACTTAAGCTTGGCAAAATTATAAGCATATGAAAAATAGAATATTACAGAGAGGTTTTTAGGATTACAATAATGTATTATAATAAAGCAAGAGATTAGATCGGTTATGAAAATATCTTGTCTCTGATAGCACAGAATTTCAGTGAGGGGTGCTCTGTTTTAGTACCTTATCTTTCTCTCAACAAACCATTCCAAGTCACACAAATGCATGAAGGGAAACAATTCCAGCACCTTCCAGCACCTCACCTCCAGCTAAATGCCTCCTTGTAAGACCAGCCCCACTAATAATGTGACAGATGAGGTTCTGACAGACTTAATAATAAAGAAGCTCTACAATTTATATTGAGCTGACTGATTTGAGAAACACCATGTCCCCTTTTTTCTCAGAGAATTTAATTTTCATCTTGGTTATTGTTAAGTATTCCCCACTAGTTACAAGCCAAAAGCAGAGTTTATTTTACATCATCTATATTCCTTCTTCCTTAGTGGTACTTAATGAGTTGAAGGAGCTGGAAACTTGTTCTCAGCCAAGCCAATATCCTATGAGTTATAAATGACATTTCATCCTCATATGCAGATTCTTCTCTGCCTAAGTGAATTATTTACAAGGTACAGCTTGTGGGCTCCAACAATCAGCTGCCAGAGATTTACACCTACACTGAGTCCCAGCTCTCCTGCTGGGAGAATGTGAAGTTTTCGATCGCCCCTTAAGATCTGAAGACTTAAGAGAGAATAGCTTTTCCTGAAGCTGGCACAGCCTTTCTTGGGATGGTAGCTGACTAGACTTTGCTGAGGGAAAGAGAATAATGGTGAGCTGAAACACCAAGAGTGACTGCTTCAGTAGCTTAAAATAGTCTCCTTTTTTTTCCCTGTGCATGCAGCTGCAAATCAGAAGTATCATGATCATTTACATACTGTACTTCTAGTCCTGTATGTATAATGCCAAAGGTAGTTATAGCATTGTTTTTTTCTATTTAATAAGGAAAAACTGTATAGAAATTGAATACTACCGTGCTGAACAAAGTAACAGGGAGGTGGATAAGAAAGAGAAGGAAATTATAAGTTCCCTACCAAAGCCTACCTTCAGAGTCATGAGAGATGGACTAGGAGAAAAACTTTAAAACCACATCAGATTTAAGATCAATTATTTGAGGTAAATTGGGAGGTATTTTGAAAGGTATTTGCTCTTACTGATTATTTTCCTGTAAGACAGCATTGCAGAGAGGAAGACATCGTAAAGTGGGGTTGTACTTACAAGATCAATGACAATGTGGCACTGCATTGCCAGCAGCCAAGTTGCTCCAGCAAGCATGGGTGTGGAGTGCGTATGGCTCCTTCCTAGCGCCACCAGCGGGCTTTCGGTCTCCTTTGTAGCCTTCATAGCTTCTCACTGGCTTTCAATACTTCTGTAATGTTCAGGAAACTAATGATGTTTACACTTGAGTGAAAAAAAAAAGAGCTACGTTGCAACTTAATCTCTTAAGAAAAGCACTAAAATCCATTTACATGGTACATGTTGGTAGCAAAGCAGTGTAAAATAGTCATTTGTGAGGGAACAATCCCTCAATGGCAGGAAAAGAAGGCCCAGAAGAAATAATATTTTTTTTTCCTACTTAGGTATCTGTGATCCCAAAATACCGGATGCGATTCTCTCTTTCCTTCCATTTGAATGTCACTTACAGAAAATTATCTGCTGCCTCTTTCATTTGCCCCTCATCCAGTTTATTTGTCGTAATATTAGACTGGGTGTGAAATTCTTTAAGTATGCTTTCACCTAACCAGTCTCCTGGGCAAAAAAGACTGTCAGGCTCCCGACATGATAGATAGATAGATAGATAGATAGATAGATAGATAGATAGATAGACAGACAGATAAAATACTGGTGCTTCACTGCCCTCAGGTCAGGTGTGGCAGAGTTTCATATGGAGGCTAAACATTCAGTAATACTTTTCAGTAAAATATTTTCACCTTTCATGGCTTTGGGACTTGATCCAGCTTGTCAGTTCAAGACATACATACACGCTTAATTACACGGCATGTAATTCTCATTGACTCTACCTGTCAATATGTCTGTTGCTGAATTTGGGACCTACATCCACACCTGAGGCTCATTGTCAGCCTGTTAATATCCAACTGTATCTACTGCTGCCTCCATGAGACCTCCACAGCATCATCAACATCCTTTGCCACTGAGAGGAATGTGGGGGGCACAGCCCAGCTATTCACTTGTTCTCCAAAGTACAGTGTGTGGCAGGAAAACCCTTGAGAGAGAAATAGCCCTAGAAAGAAGCTAAAACATTCCTGCGGGAAGGAAAAGTTTTATTCTACATCATTTCCCTTGCTGATGAAAGGTTTGTGGTTTTGTTGAAAATCTTCCTCAGGATACTAGTAAATACCTTTTTTCTTTTAAACCAAAGAACAGTAAAATGGCAATTAATTTGGACTAGCTAAAATATATAATTACCTAGTCATAAAATGGACCATAAAAGTACTATATTGTTGAATCCATTTCATTAGTAGCAGGTACATAAAAACTGGTTTAGTGTATAAAGATGTAAGTATTGTGCTTCATTGTTTTCAAATGACAGTGGCTTACTTTTTCTTCTTTTTGCAAACCAGACCTCTCAGGAACACTATTCAAGCAGTCGTTTGGACTTTTCTTTGTGCCATCCACATTATTCTAGCTTTGGCCTGAAACAGCTCAAAAGCATCAGCATAACTTAAGAACCCAAATCCAAAAGCTGTAGATTACATAAACCCAGACTGAAAGTTAATGTGGGTAGTTTTACCTTGACAGGCAGGTGGCTTTTTTCTTGCCTTTTTTTTGTTTGTTTGCTTTTAATCTTCAAATTTGGGGGTGTTGCAGACAAATTGGAAAATTAAGGAGTAGAGTCAATCCTGTAGAGCTGCCTTCCCAACTTTCATCTCATTATTTGTTTGCTGGTTTCAATCTGAAAAGCTCACAAGTGTTTCAAGATACACACATCTCAACTATGAAGTATGTCCTATCAAAAAAAACCAAACCAAAACAAAACAAAAAAACCCTACACACAGAGAGAAAAAACCAAAACCAAACAAAAACCTTAGGAGATGAGGAAACTTGTTTTCCTGGAGTTTTTAATCAGTGCTAAATCCAGTGTACCTACCTTGCAATGTCACCCATTCCTGTGAAACGTAGTATTTTTCAGTGATCAAGAATCCAAACTGGCATAAAGAACTTCTTCATTAGGACATCAAAACTCTAGGAATATTTTCAGTTGCTGGTATAACTGTTTCTTGGAAGTGCTTTCACTTACTTCATGACCACCTAAGGCTCTCTAAGGTACACAGCAACGCAGTTTGAGACATCTCTGTGATGTTCTGTACATCATACAGTTGCTAACAACCTGTCAAAGTCATCCTGACACCAAACTGAGAAGCTGATGGTTTTGGTAATGTATTAGCAGAGATGAAAAAAGATGGTCCTCATTATTGTAATAAAACCAACAGAGACACACTGAGAATCAATTACTGATTCTGTGACCTGTTGAACTAACCCTCAGTCAAGTGGGGAACTGCACAGAGCATCTTACATTATCAAATGATTTAGGATGGAGCGCTGTCTGAAGACTTGCAACAAGTCAAAGGAAATACGTTTCCTTAAATTGTAGCCTGTTTAATTACCTTGTTCTTGAGCACAAAGATCAAATTGAGCAACTTAAGGTGCTGAAGCACTCTGCCAGCTGGACATGAAAAGGAAATAATTAACACACACAAGAGCTGAGTTTAAGGACGAGACTCTTACTGACAACAGCAAGGAGATCCAAAGTTAAGGCAGACACTGTGTCCTTGACTGGATCCATGTGCCTACAATTTGCAGCACATATTGGATTGGGGAAGAGCACCATGTGTTGCAGCCATTTCAGGCAAGCAGATGGCTTTTTAAAGCGCTCAGTGTAGGGAAAGCAAAGCCCTTTCAAAGGCTGGCATTTCACTCTCTCATTATTTGTCACAGACTGTTCCACCTCTTGCCTTCACAATGCCCAAGTATCACCAAGAAAATTCCCTCTCATGGAAGGCACTGTGCAAACATAACGTGAAAAAAATTACCTTCCCTCATGCAATAAAGTAACTAGTGAGGAAATAAATTAGTAATTATATTTCATGTTTTGAAAGCAGTGCCCAACATTGACTTTTTTTTCTTTGCAAAATCCCAACAAGGAGAGAGAAACTGGAAGTCATCAAAAACCCTGTTTGGTGTCTACCTACACTTCTCAGGGCCTTGATTCCCACAGCAGCATCTTTTTTCCTACTCTGAGCATCTCTCAAAGGTAACATCTTTCTTTCATAACCAAATTCAGCAATGATAAGGTGCAAAGTAATAGTTTACCAAGGAGAACTGAACCTAGGAGCCCAACTTACATCCATTACTTCCTGCATTTTTTAATAGGATCTCTCGTGCCTGCCTGAATAGTCACCCAAGACGAACAGGAAAAGACACCTCATTTTAACACATCATCTTGAAGGATGGACTCTTTGGAGTACTGCACACTACAGATTTGTTATGATCAGAGGGGCCAGATGTCACCAGCTGAGCCGTTCATTTGATGCTGCGCCATAGCTCGGTGCTGCTGCCACAGATACTGCCCTGCCCTTATGGTGGCTGCTGTGATTCATTGAAAGTAATATCATCCCAACTGCCACTCCAGGGAATCTTGCAGGCATGATTTTCTAACACAGCATGACCCATTAAAAATAACTGCCAGGAATCCTGCGCTTTATAAAAGGGCATCTTCATTAGCTCTCGCGGTTGGTCGCCAGAAAGTCCCAGGCGCTACAGTAGTCACGGGGTAATTTGTAGTTATCAAAAACATTGCATTTAATGTCTTTATTCCTGTGGAGCTGGAGCCCACTGGTTACTAAACACAAGCTCCTCCTCTTAAATCACGGAAATTAAAGAGAAAAGAGACCCATCAGATTATTTTGTCAGTCCGCTCTTTGAATGCAAAATTGGCAAATGTGTAGCCTTCAACGCCAAGACATTTGATGCCAGGGACACTCACCACTGTGCTACAGACCACTTCACTTATCAGTGCCTAGTAGTGCTTGGCCCTTCTCCTAAAACAATGAATTCCTGGGTACACTGTGCAGTACTTTGTCCTTCGCATAGAACCTCATCCAAAGAACAGACTCTAAATGACTGCAGAGGGCTGTGGATTGGGTCTTTCACCTGCTCTATTTATTCTTCCAAATATACTGGAATAAGAACTGGTATTTTACTTTCATACTTAGACTGAAGTATTCTAAACTTCTATTTTTACCAGGTCAAATGGAAAACTCCTTTTTTTTCCCAGGACTAAACAAACCTTCCACATAATTTAAAATTAAAATATCAACTTTAGTTCTGCATGAACATGTTCTACATGGGAATCAACTGTCAACAAACCTTATATACCTTATTGCCTAATAAAAGAGGTACATAACTCCCTGAAGCTCCCCAGCACTGGAGCTCCATCTATGGTGAGTTGGCATCCACTATTGTTCCCCAAAAGAGAGAAGAAACACATGACAGACATTGCACACGAGCTTATCACCTTGATCATCAGATGCTAAGGTGATGAATGGCCTACAGAAAACACCCCAAAGTAGAGCAGGAAGGCTGCGGTAACTAGCGTTAATAGAGACCTGGGCCCAGGAACAGTTTTTTTTCAGCCCATTCTAGTAAAAGTGTTTCCTCTTGTACTCTAGGTTGAGTATTGAGTTAAACACAGTGGCCCAAATGATGTTATGAAGCATAGATTCCCTACAGCATTGAACACAAGCTATAATACTTTGAGCCATAGCAGCAATTCATAACAATGAGCAATAAAAAATAAATTCCAACACATGTCTTGCTCTACAAGGGTGTGGACTGAGTTTCAGTGCAAGCTCCTTGCACGACTGGAAGAAAGGCCTCCAGGCTACATTGCAGTTGCTGAATGCTGTCCAAGAATGAATCCTAGTTCTGTGGTGAGTATATCAAACAAGGAACAATTCTTTCCATTATATATTACCTCCCCAGTCATTATGAAATCATTTGGTATTCACTGTGATAGCACCAATCATTAATGCACTCATTTGGCGTTCCTATGACTTGTGTTATGCACTTCCCCAGGAATCCCACTGTAATTAACCATTAGTTAATGTAAATAGTAATGGACATTTAAACTTAAGTGTTACCAGACGGGGTCACTGGTAGCAGAGAATCAATGTGTTCGTGAAAACAGCTACAGTCACTTCAAAAAGCTCCTCTAATAGTAATGAAAGCCTAATAGTAAATATGTCACTTAATCAGCATCAAGGGCTGTTAGAAGCATTTTACAGCATTTCATCTGAAAAACATATTCAGCATTCCTCCTCCTCTTTCTGCATCTCTGGAGGAGTGGACACATGGGCACGTGAAGATTATTACAGTATTATTCTCTCCACAGCATTATATACTGCATCAAGTATATCAACAAAATACCAGATGTGTTGGCACGTTGTGCATGTCCTACTATTGATGAGTCACTGATCACTTTAAATCAAGGAAAAGCACAACAAAGAAAAGCGAACCTATGAAAACTTAAACTAGTTTTACTATTTGCATCACATCGGTCCTTGAATAAACTGTAGCAATGAACTGCAATAGAATGGGATTTCTTCTCTGCCAAACTTGTATTCCTGGAGAGGTTTTAGAGCTGGAATTCACTGACCTTTGTACAAGTGACACAGATCTAGCTTTCTGGTAAGAAGCCACAAATTATCATTGAGTGGAGCTGTGAGGACAATTTCTTGCAGAAAGCAAAAGTAGCAAAACTTGATGTCTTGCCAGTTTTATAAAAGGCCAAAAAATTTCACTTTTCAGCCAGGCCACTTATGTGAATTATTATCATAAGAAAAAACTGCCTTTCGCCAACTATAATAGAAATGAGAACTTTTCACTGTCATATGGCATGCTAGCCAGGGTTCCTGTAAATAATAATAATAATAGCAAATCTGAGTCTACCTCAAGAATCCAGTGGTAATATAATGACAGGTCTAGAAGCTCAACAGCCACTTTCCAGTTAATATAATTTCACCTTCCTCAGTAATTAAAGAATACTAATCATTAATACCTATGACTGATTTCACATTATCAAGAATTATTATCACACAACACCCTCACAAACACGTGAAGCCAAAATTTGTTGGAAAAAAATGTTGCAGAATTAAAATTACTATTTGTTTTGTTGTGGCAGTGGCTGTTTCAACTTATAGCTACAGAGCAAAAGGATGCTTTTACCTGTTTTTGGAAAGTCAGAAAGAGAAGAAGCTGAGGCAATACTAGGGCTCAGAGATGCATAGGGCTAGTTCCTGCCAAATTAAAAATAACGCAGAATTCAGCCAATTTGTAATTAAACAGTAGCAAGCTTATTAGGCAGATTCTATTATTTTCAAAACTCATAATTTTTGGTGTCCCTCCAAGACTTAGTTTCATGGCTTCATTTTAGCTCTGTAATGAAAAATGTGACAGTTCATCACAAGGTGCTTCTTCCTTGGGTGACCCCTTGGTAAACTACATTAAAAAACAAACAAACACCTGTGAGAGCAGGGTGACTGAACTTGTGCTTCCCTATTCTCTCTGAAATGAGTGAAGTGCTCTACTTCCAGCTATTTCCATCAGATCCTCTCAGCTAAATCCTTGCAGGACCAGGGTTTTGCTCTTCCACATTTCCACTGCAAACTGTCCCAAAATGTGAGGCATTTTGTGCAAAAACCCAGTTGTGAAGTGGAAAACACAAGGAAAAATTTTGTGTTACCCTTCATCTGAAACTAAAGATTGTCTTTGTTTGTCTATTTTAGCTTATCTCTGAAAGACATGCTGTAGAAATCTTTAATTACTCAGAAAGGTCAGGCTTCAAAATTGTATATTTAATCTGGATTTAAAGAAGCATTTTCCAACCAGATGTGCTGGCATGCAAACACCTGCTGCTTTCTTTCTCCTGAGCATGCTTAATTTTAGTTACTTTTTTTTTTTCTCCTCTTTGTTCCTTTTATTATGGTTTCATTTAGGTCTTCCTGATCTTCGACAGTGTCTTTGCTCTTTCAACTCCACCAAACCAGTGGAATACCAAAAGGAACTCTTATGGACTAGCAGGATTTTCATCAGAGCGGGTAATTTCTCTTCCTTAGAGGCCGCTGTTCTGGGGCTTGAGTCAAATGGTCGTGTCCCACTTCATCCTGACCTCATCACTTTGCTGATCTCAGCCATACTGCTCTAAATGGAAAGTGATGCCACCGCTATCAGTGCAGGGATTGCTGTTAATTGCAACAGGTCCTTGGTTCCACTTGTGTCAAACTGGCTGCACTTGATCTCATTCCTCAAGGCAGTCAAACTGGGCTGAAGAAGGCAATTTTTCTCTTTACCAAGAAAGGACTAGTGCAATGTGGTAAGTTTTTCATCATTTCTTTCTCAATATATGCTACAAAACTGATCATAAATAGTCTCCGGGTGCAATAAAATTGGGAGCCAGGCTTCTAGAGCAAGAGGGGAGAAGTAGGAATCTGGCAGCGAGTTTGGAGCCATCCCAAATATTGGGTGGTGGGTGGCAGGAAAGTGAAAGCCATCTGGTGGCTCAGATTTCTTGTATAAGGAGGTCCTCTGGTTTTAAGAATGTGGGCCTCAGCTCCTCCGAGAAACAAATGCTTGCAAAGTGAAAAAGGAAATGTAATGGTTTGCCTGTGAATTTTGATACGTGATGCAGTAAAAACAGGGTTTCTAATAATGACATTTCTACATTTCTTCATTATGAGTCATGAGTAAACATGACATTTCTGCAATGTGATCTAGATATGTGATCAAAGATTAAAATGGAGCCATTTTAATATTTTAATTATTCCAGCACTGTCAGGCTTCAGACTATCTTATGCCAACACCCAGTGCAGAGCAAATAATTTGTAACAAAGAATTTTATCAATTTTAGCTGCTTTTTTCTCCATGTGAATTGTGTGTGAACGGGTCATTATTTTCTCAGATTTGCTCATTACTTGAAATGATCCACAATGAATAATTTATACTAATATTTCTTGTTCTGCAGCTTCTTCACCACCAGTTGTAGCTGCCTGGGCTAGTTTTGTCTGAACAAACGCATCACATGGCCTCGTTTCTGCTTCCAGGTTGGCTGAGAAGTGCTTTGCTAGGTAGGGTACTCCCATTTACAAGATTTACATGCGCTTTCTGCAGATATATCTGTTCTCCATTTAAAAATGCTGTTTCCACAAGCACTCTTATGAGTCAATTCATTCATTACAATATTCATGGGGAGTGAACAGGAATGCAAACACAGAAAAGACAATTCAAAGTTTTATCTCACCAATTATTTTGCTGAGTTTTTTTTCTTTAATTCTCAGTCCATTCTTAAATCCTCTTTGGGACCTTTAAAACTGGAGGAGTGACAGCAGGTTTATCTAGGTGCAAACATCTTGTGCATTAATATAAATCAGAAGGGAAGAGCTTTCTTCAGTAGTCAGCAACATACAAATTACTGATATTTCAGTCCAGGGCCAGGTGCTTCAAAAGTGCTAGAAGTAGGTTCCCCTATTAGTCCAGTAGTTTCAGGCATTTAACAGTGTATGTCTCATGAAACATTTGACTTGATAATTAGGAAGCAATCCCAGATAGTTGGGTATCCATCCTATTATCCACCAGAATACCCACCGTATTATCTAGCAAACACAGAAATACAATATGGGCAAGATGTGAGGACAGCTCTTTCTTCATATAGTAAACCTAAAGAATTCTGCCCTAACATAGATCAACTAAATCCTTCTTTGCTAAATTTGTTTGTCTTCTCCCTGCACCTTCCTGCAGCTCTTGCTTTTCATGCCACCTGTGGCAATCAGTTCAGATTTCAAATACTCTACCAGTGAGACAATTTGGCTTATGTGTTCCTTAAACCGATCCATTCACTCATGACACTTTGTTCTGAAAACAGTTGTAATCGAGCACTTTTATGAAGGACAGCAAACATCAGAGGCAGGTGTCTCCTCCACAGATTGTTTAAGCCTTGCTACAGAAAAACCCAGTTTGATTTGTAAATTGAGCAGACTGAATAATCATTTTTTTCAGCTTCTAAGACAGCCATACAGTCCTTAAACTTCTGAGGTCTCATAGGAGTGCTGTCCCCCACCACGAGGCAAAAAAACCCAATATTTATGCTGGAAATGCTCCCTTTGAGGTTCACATTTGGAAGCAACCCAAAAAGACAAGAGACATGGGTTTGGAGTGATTTGCCCATCAATTAACATTATTGACTAATTCCTAAATTCCTGGTCTGCCAGAACAACCACTTGCAGTGTGGGTCTGGCCATAAACCTGAGGGTGAGGGTTGAGGCACGGGGCAGAGGGGAGCGCACAGCTTGCTGCTTCATTTCAACTTTGTACACCACATGGTGCACAGGAGCTCGAGTAGGAGCCGAAACTGCTTTGAAGGGTGCCTGCCTGTTCTCTGTGAGTCAACGAGGGTGAGTCACACACACCGAGACAGGATCAGAAAGCCTTCCATTTTGCAAATGGTAAGTGATGACGACAGTTAAGCAAGGGAGTCCACTGTGACTCTTCTATTCCAAGATGTGTCATTATAAGCCTGATGGAGCGCCCGCAAAGAAAATACTATACTCCAACTGCTTCATTAGTTGTCCTTTTCTGGATAAAAGGAACATCCATACACATTTTAAGTTTCACTTTCACATTCTTTTATGCTTTCATCCTCAGAGGGGTGACTATGGAAAATGTCTGTAATGTAGCTACATCCATCTATCAGCCTACCTTTCCCTGCTTCGTGCCAGTAATAGTCAATACCACTGGATACACAGAGCCCTACAATAGTACCTCCAGGAACAAAAAATGTGAGTTAGAAAGATTTCTTTTTAAGTGACTAAATAATATATTTTCATTCTCCATCCACTATAGGTGCCATTTTCTACTGATGAGTACCTCTAAGTTTTACCCTTATACACACAGTGTAAGTATGTAAGATGCTAAACCCAACAGGCCATTCCAACAGATGGAAGTTGTAAACACAAATCTAATTATATATTATGTGTGAGCACCTAGGTATATCTACAAGTATCTGTAATCACATGTTTTTACTAAAAGAATGCATCAAAAAATGCTAAAGTTCACCAGAAAACTAGCAAAAGGTAAGAAATAAGAATTGGGATCAGGAACAAACCTTTATTTGGCCTCTTTCTGCCTATGTGTCATGACACAATCCTTAATTACTTTATCATGTATTTTCTTCAGTATCTTCCTTATCGACAAAGAAGAAAAACAGCGTTCATGAAACTGGACTACTTTTTGGGATTATGTTTTTTCCTCATCATTCTGTGTGTGGCTTCATGCACTGTCCAGCTCTGTACTGGTGTCATGATTTAACCTCATCCAGCAACGAAGCAGCACTCGCTCACTACCCCAGTGAGATGGGAGAACCAGAAGAGTAAAAGTGAGGAAACAGTGGATTGAGATAAAAACAATTTAATAGGTAAAGCAAAGGCCACACACACAAGCAAAGCAAAACAAAGATTTCACTCAATACGTCCCATTGGCAGACAGGTGTTCAGGCATCTCCAGGACAGCCAGAATCCATCACATGTAACTGTTACTTGGGAAGACAAACGCCATCACTCCAAACATCTCCCCGCTTCCTTCTTCTTCCTCCAGCTTTATATACTGAGCACGACATCATAAGGTATACAATATCCTTTTGGTCAGTTGGGGTCAGCTGTCCCAGCTGTATCTCCTCCCAGCTTCTTGTGCACTCCAAGTCCACTCACTGGTGGGGTGGTGCGAGAAGCAGAAAAGGCCCTGTAATTGCTCAGCAGTAACAAATCCAAAACATAGCCCCATACTAGCTACTGTGAAGAAAATTAACTCTGTCCCAGTCAAAACCAGTACATCTGGACACAAAATTACTGTTTTCTTCTCTACTTCTACTTGTGGGGCAGTCTTAACAGTTGTTTAGACTTTTTGCCATCATTAAGAATTTACCTCCGCAATACTAATGGGAAGAAACGTGAAATCACTGTATCTGATTTAGATGCATAAAAACTGAGACAGAAATGAATATAAGCATTCTCAAATGTATCATTTAATTTGAGATTCTCAAATAAAAAACTTACAGTCCAAGTTTTAGAGTATTTTGCACATTCATTGTACTTTTTCTGTTCAGAGCAGGGGTCATTTCGACCTCATGGATGGCTGTGGGAAGTCTGCAGCTCTAAGACCAGAGCCCTGATCCCAGAAAATCAGACTCCACGTGGAAGATTTTTTCCAAAGCAACTTGCCTGTCATCAGATAAAAACTGTGGAAACGAAACCCAAGTAGAATTGTGTTACTCTGCATGATGCTGTCCTTTGATAGAACTCTACAGACAACCCTTTTCTACCCCCACTTCCCTTGTCCCAGGCACAAGACATCTTTTCATTCCCACAATGCATAATAAGCAGGGAGGACGTCCACCTCCGGTCACCACATTGTTGAGAGTACATCGCCACAGCACAGGATGTCCTTTGCAGTGATCCAGACATGGGTCCTAAAATGCAAAGCAATGACATCATAGAGACAGTGCTATGCAGATTAGGAACCACAGTGGTGATTAAGTTTGGGGACACAGTGCCTGGCATTTTCTGACATTCTTCAAGTTCTCAGCCACAATGTAATGCATATGTCATTGTTCTTGGGCTTATTTGCATGTTTTGCCCAATTCCGATGTCTTTGGTTTACCTTTCTTAGTTTCTTTTAATTTTCTCTCCCTCCTTTGTACCCATGATTGAGCAAAGCCAGTTCTCAGCGTGGAAGTCACCACATAAACAGATTAGGCTTGATGAGGTCCAAACAAGTGACAGAAGAGTCTTTCCATAGCCCTTGTGTAGCAACCTTAACCTCAGACACCGGTATCTTTGCAGTCTATAGTTCTCCATTTTGGCTGGATTGGACTGAAAAATGGAGCATTACCAAAATAAGTAGAGTTTGAAAATCCAGCCCATCACCATGTATGATTTCTTTTGTCAGGATTCTGTTGAGCCTTTCCATTTTCATCTGCCTGCCCCTATGCAGGGCCCCTCCATTAAGGCATCTGCATTGGAAAGCGTATACTACATGCATAAGGTTTTTCTCATGCGCTCCCTAGGGTAAACACTATCACTGAGAATCTCAAAACAACCCCACTTAGCTTCATGGCAATGGGGTATCTGAATCCCTTAAGCAGCTTTGACAATTTTGACTTGCAAGCATTATTGTTTGAAAACTATGACAGTCTGCCTTGGTGGTGATATGCATAATAATGATGAAATGCAGCATATTTACGTTGGCCTTCTAACTTGGGCTTGACTGGAGACTTAGCAAACCTATCTCCCAGCAAAACTGATTGCCTGTGAGTGTAACAGCACAAAGGTCACAGGAGAAGACCTTCCTGCTGTCGCAGTAGGACCAAGCGAGGATTATAGTCTTTTCATTTAGTGTGTTTTAAATTAAAAAAAAAATAAATAAAAATTGCTTGATGAGTTTAAGATCTGCAGAAAAATATTTTCCATTGCACTACAATGAAAGGAATTGGTATGAAGCATAAATGGCAAAGCACTGAAAAGAACTGACACAAAGCATACTGGCGTGTACAGCAACACCCACACAATCAAAAGCATTCAAGGAAATTTAAAAAAAAAATCCAATGACTAAAGATCTGGCTATGCAAGAGAGATGTATAGCAAAAGTAATTTCTATTCAAAGCTTTTCCAGGGATTTGAATGAGATGGAATTTCAGGAAAAGGTTGGATCAGTTGGCAAAAAGATCGAAAAAAAATGGGGGTAGAATGATAACTCAAAAATACAATTAAATACCTCAATCAACAATTTTAGTTCGTCTGTATTATGATGCTCACATTTAGAGGTGCACTTTAGCCCAAAACTCTGAATTTGGATATCTTGAGATTTTGGGGTGCTTCAAAAATAATGAGATATCACAGCCAAGTTTGTATTTGGTCTCAGCTCCAGGAAAAAAAAAATATCAAAAAAATCTAAATCCAATCCTTTCCAAACTTTGACTGTTCAGTTTAACGTCAAAGTTTAGATCCAGATCCATAATTTCAACTCAGTCTTTACTTATGTCACTTCGTATCATGTCACAAAGCAAGTGCATACAACTGGATGCAATGTAATGATGAGACAAAACATAACAAAGCACAGTGTAAGGCACCCCACAAAATAACAGTGACAGCTGCCTTTACAACTTAAATGCCTTTTTTTTTTTTTTTTCCCTTTGATTTGCCTGCAAATTTCTTTGTGCACTGAAGATTTTTGGAGATTCAGGGCATAAAATGCAGGAATGCCCAGCCAGCCCTGTGCACTTCCATGACAGCATTTGTCTCTTAGTTACAGCAAGGGTAATGTTATCAGCGCCAAGCAACCTGGATGAAAATTATCAATTGGTTACCAAGAAACCTAATGATTTCATCAATAATATTTTACCAGTTACAAAGGTCATTTGGAGAAGTAATGCCACACGAAATGTGCTTGTGAAGTGGGTGATGTGTGGGTGGCTGTTAAGGGTCAACACTTCATTTCTCATTTCTTTAATTGATACTTCAGAATGAGTATTAATTGAGCTGCAATGAGAAGAGTGTGCGGTTTGACAATGCAAGTGACAGGATGGAAGTGCCATTTGCAGAGTGTATATAACCACAGCTAACACCCTCAAAGCGTTAATTCCATTTTATGTCTTTCACATTTAATAGCAAATTTGCCATTTAATCTTTAAGACAGAAGTTACTTATTCTCAATCTACCTCTCACTTGCACTGATATAATCTCATGCCACTCAGACTGGCCTGTGGCATGAAGCACATCACACTTTCAAATCAGGTCCATTTTTTCATTAGCTCATATCCTTCCTGAGATGCCCTCCTTTACAGATGGCTGATCAGCAATCAACACTAGTTTGTTTCAATCAGAAAAGCAGCCGTAACTTCTCATTTAAAGACTGTTCCTGGAGAAGCACATTAGTCGAAGGCATAAAGCTGGCACTGGGGCTACAGCGACTCTCACAACTGATTTCTTTTTAGGATTTTTTTAAAGAGATAGACCTCTTTTTATCTGGAGACATGTTTTTTATTTTAAAAAGAAGCATAATGAAATCCATGCCTTCGCACGCTGTGGGGAGCCATTCACGTAGCGTGGTCAGGTGCCAATAGACTGTAAATCTGAAGAGTGAATACAAAAGGTAGCAAAAGCCCAGGAGGAAGCCAGGGAATAGTTCCCATATGTACGGACTGACACTTTCTCCCTCTCTGTTCCTCCTCCAGGCAAGCAGTGTGTTGCCCTTTGAGCCTAGTTGACTGAGGTTAAGCATTTACACTTTTTCAGAGGACAGTCAGTCCACTCAGGGAGATACTGACTTTCATAGCAAGAGACTTTAAAACGATTTCCTCTCTGCTCGGGCAGCTCAAAAACACACGCACACAGAAGCAAAGGTCAGATGTCATCCAAGTGGCGGGAGAATGCCAGCTAAACGTGTGGGATATATTTTTATATTGGCCTCAGCTCAGCCTCCAATTCTGCAGGAATCTACTCGGCACCCACAATTCGCTCCAGTGCATTAACCTTGGGTGCAAATGATAGGATTTAGCCTTCCAGGCACTGACTTGTGGGTGCCATCAGATAGCTAGATAACTTAATGATATCATTTGCACTCACAGTCAACTGCAGGTAAAAAAGAAAGCTGGAGTGGCTGAGAAAAGAGAGAGAGAGAGGTCTTTTTTTCCCCTCTTCTCCCCCTCCTCAAAATCAGATTTCCTGCACTCAGTGAGGAATTGCTTTTTAGCTTGCAGTCCAGAAAATACAGAGCTGCTCATCGCTTCTTTCCCCGTGGTGGCCATTTGCAGTTGAGTGCATCAGTCTCCTGCTCAGCCTTTTTCCTTCTGTTTGCACGAGCTGGCAATCCACAGGCTACTCACTTCTCTTTCCTTACCCACTGCTTTCTAGTCCTTCATTTCACACACATGCCTGCTTTTATATTTGAGTTCATACCAGTGGTAGCTTTTGCCTATTCCCATCTGCCCGCACCCTTCTGCTTTTTAATTGTTCGTTAATTCTGCCTTACTGCTTTATTTTTTTTCTGAGTGCTGATAATTTTCTGATACCAAATTTCTTCATCCAGAACATCGCTTACCCTCTAACATCCACATTCCTTCAGTCATCACCCACATCCTTGACTTTATTTTCCTCTGCCCTCTCCCAATTTCTCTTGTGCAACCAGGCCTGCCTTCAAAGACAATGAGGAGAAAGCTGGCTCCCTGCACACTTGCCTCTGCTGATGTTTCATACAAGCAAATATGCAAGTGTGATATCATCCGCATGTCATCAGCTCATCCATGACTGCAGAGAGATGGCAATGGACGGTGTTTGCTTCATAGGCTCATAGAAGCAGGGACACAAAAAGGACCTCATCACTAATCGAGGTCTGTGGATGCCAGAAATACACACAATTAAATTAATAAAATGATGCTGGTAAAAACAGCACTGGCAATGTGCACCCTGGCTACTCAGAGCTTCTCTAATCAGCGGGTGTGGACCCACTTTGTGTGCCTTCTTCATTTACCATAAGTTCCTGCTACTTTATGCCTAAACCAAATGTGAGCTATGTGCAAAGATATTCTGAAACTTAATTACTCCTCCAGTTTAGTATAAAGCCAGTGCTCAAATGGCTGAATTATACCATTTGGAAAGGACAATTGGTTATTACACTTATCAGATTGTTTGTGACAGGAATGGGTTAATTTTCCTAACCTTTTCTGTTCTTGTTCCACTCGCAGGGTTGTCAAAAGGATGGATAAACGTGTTGCTATTTTCTGGTTTTGTTTCAGTGTCTATCACAAGAGTGGACCAATTTCATACCATTTGCTGCTTTCATTACTGTCTCAGGGTTGTCACAAGAATTGATAAATTTCAGACTGTTTTTCTTGTCCTCATTACAATCTTAAGGTTGTCATGAGAATGAATTGATTTTGTGCCATTTTCTGTTCTCATTACAGTCTTTGTCATGAGAATGGCTTCATTTGGGGCCATTTTTGTTCCTGTTACTTACAATCTTTTGTCACAAGAACAGGGATTATTTGATGAAAATGAGAAGACAGCATCTCAGACACTGAGATTCAGGGATAACTTGTTCTTGTGACAGAGATCATAACGAGGACAGAAAGCAATACAGAATGTATCCATTCTCAGGGTGATTTTAAAGGTTGTGATTTTGTGACCCTGATTGTGCCAACTGACTTCACCAGGAGGAGATTTTACCACTTTCATTGTAGCAACCACTACTTCATTCACACTGCTGGTAGTTTTCTCCCTACTCAGTGAAGGAAAATATATTTATACAGAGGCTATGAGAAGAATTACAGATGAACGACACTGAAAAATCTCAGGATGGGTTTTGGTATCCACAGGGCTCAAACCTCAGGAACACACATTTCACACTCCAGCTGGCACTTTAGGTGCTTTTCACAGGATTCAGGTAGGAAGTCACCACAATTAAGATTGTCATTTAGTAGAGGCATGCATTTTAGAGGGTTAAATTCACAGAAGTGATGTGGGTTTGAGTATCTGGCTGATTTTAGGTTTGCCTAAGGTGTCCGTGTAACCAGCTTGGTCTGGGAGCTCTGGGGCTCCGAGTTCAAATGAAGGTAAACTAGTCACTGCAACCGAGTGCCTGCAACTCAGCTAAGAATGAGTTACTGCAAATGAAAGGGCAGAAGTTAGAGATCAAGACATGTACAACATCCAGGGCCCAGAAAACCTAGAAGCAATTATTGTGTTCTTGAAGGTGATCAAAAGGAAGCAGCAAGAAATGTTAAATAGAGTGGAGACCTGTAGAGCACGAAGGGAGGGTATGGGAATGAAATGGGCATCACAATGAAATCAAAGTTATGAACAGGGAAAGTGAGAAAGTAGTTGCAGAGGAGGGATGAGCAAAACTAGAGGAGAAGCTACAGCAGAAGAGAGGAGAGAACACTAAGGTGCAGACAAATGCTCAGAAATACTCAGGTTTGGTTTGTGCAAGGCAAGGAACTAAAAGGAGGGACAAGAGAAGAGAAAACTAAAGAGAAAGACTTTTCTGCTTAATGAGATGGACAGGGAAGCCCCGAAGACGGCACGTATGATGCCGGCCACATTTTCAGTAATGGCAAGCAAGTGGCAGCCTACTGCCTTGAAAGACTTGCCCTGGGGCTCACCAGCTTTTCTTTTGCAGCAACTAAGATTTTATTCCTGAACTTAGACTTCCAGTTCCATGAGAAACTGAATGCAGGATGGATGGATGGATGTGATTTCCTTCAGCAAGCCTCCTGGGATGAGATCCAAAGGAGAGGAAATGGTAACTTGGGAGCCAGTGCCATAAGAAGGATTTGGGCTGTGAAGCATCCCAAAAGGAGACTATGCTAAGTGGAATACACCACTGGGACAGCTTGGATAATCGTCCTGCAGAGCTGTCTGGGAAACCATCAGAAAATCCATCTGAAAATAAGTGTACCAGAGCAGTGAAAGAGATCACCAGTAAAAGGAGAGTGGGATGGACACTCCCCACTGGCTAAGTAAAATAAAGCAGGAATGCTGCAATAAATAGACCTGACAGATGACCCCTGGTATTTCCTGGGCCAATTTCTATGAATGTTTTATTGATCTTTTGCATTCTGATTCGACTGTCAGAGACTATGGACCTTTGCTTTGCCTGTCCCATACCTCCCTGTCTACTCCCACATTTACCATATGCACCTAATCTCACTGCTCTGTCTACCATCTGCCATTGTTTGAAGTATATGGGAATATAAGTTTAACCATAAAAATGGTGGCCCTGGCTGTGTATACTACACAAATGTTCAACTTTCACAAGACGAAGTGACCTCCAAGTGGCTTACTGCTTTTCATTAATTTCTCTGTATAATTGAACATTTTTCGGCATCTCATTTAACAAACTGTTAAGCTCCTTATTGCACAGAAGGGCCATGTGATGTGCAGGGATTCTGAAATGCTTCCCCTCATTCACAGTTCTCCTACTAATATCCTGGGCATTATTAGTAGTTCACAAAGCCAGCACATTTTCTTTTTTGATAAGTGTCCCTGTTCTGCCCTCCTTTGTCCACCTCCAAATGCTGGCTAGTACTTACAAAGAATAAAACCTCACTGTCTAACTAGCCTGGTGCTTTGGATTGCTACCCCTACTCACTCAGTTGCCTGTAAGGGGATGTACTTATATCAATGAAAGATAAATCCCAGCTAGAAATACAGGTCCCTGACAACCTAATCACTGAAACCCTGTCAAGTAACCCCTAATTTTAAAGCGAGTGGTTAATTCCCAGCAAATTGATTTATGCACTGTTTGAGGTTTGGCGAGTTGTGTTGTTCATCTGTTATTACCAGGAACTCAGCTCAGCCTATTCATTTAGACCACTGACAAAACACAGTGCATCTCCCAAGAAAATTTCCTTTGTCAGCACATCTAGAATTTGCTAATTAAATCAACGATGGCATTATTCACTTTCTGAAAAAAAACAACTTCCCTCTCCTGCCCCCCCCAGTACAAATGTGTGTGCATAAACATGCACACATACAAGCATAGTTTTTAACCGTGATTTGTAAAAGTGTTCAGCCCAAAACTTTGCATGATCTTTATTAACTATTTTAGTCAGAACTAGATCATCTGCTCACCTCAGTAGACATGTCTATATGCCTATAAAGTCAGTATCCTTTGAAGTTCATGTGAATCTGTCTGTGCATGCACATGTGCATGTGTCAAGAGTGGGGGAAATACGATGCTCGTAAGCAATCATGAGTCTTGCTTCCTCAGAGCTCAGCCTTAACTGCGAATTTTGTTAAAATAATAGGCTCGGCCAGCAAGTTCTTTTTTTTGTCTGTGCTATTGCAGCAGAAGGGAATTCAAAACACCAGAGAAGACAGGTTGTCCCCCAAGCCCTGTAATTATGGGTCTATAATATCACTGCAACTCTTAGTACTATTTAAGGTGCAGAGAATAAAAGAACATTGAAATTAACCTTTTTTTGAGAATCCAGTAATTTTTCAAAGAATGCTTCTTCCCTTGAAAGGTTAAAAACTGCTAAATAAGTGACCAAAAAAACCTAGTCTATGCTCAGACTCCTGCATCTGTAGGTGTTGGGTGAACGTGGAAACCTATAACTGCACATAGATACACCCTGGCAAAGGCCCTTGGTGGTGCTTGGGATACTCTTTGCCTTGGGGAGCCACCTTAATTTGGTAGTATATTCCCCTATGTGCTCAGTGTGGCTTTTACCCCCATGATAAAGCCAACATTTCCTCAGCTGCTCTCTAGCCAGCGTAAGCTGACTTATCAGAGCCTGAATATCTGCAGTGCAACCAGGAAGAAAGTTATCAGTGATGCTCCATCTCCAGCTCAAAAAGGTGTTATTGGGTCATGATTATACAGCCTGTGATATCACTTCACCTCTATGGTGGATGCATTATTCCTCATCACTAGACCTGGATATGTCTGTCATTCGAAAGGAAAAATAAAACAAAACAAAACAAAAAGGTGTCAAGGAAATGGGAAGTTGTTTAAAAATAAAACAACTCTATCACTATGATCCATATATAAACCAGAGTGTGACAGCTTACCACCATTACCCTCAACCACTAACCTCAGCCTAGCAGCTGTGTTTTTATCCTTCTGAAGAGTCAGTTTTCAGGAGAAACTGACCTTCACTAGGCCTCACAAAAAAAGAACCAAAAAGAAACACCCAGACACCATGCCATAACCTTCCTTTTCAAAGGCAGGCTGCGCTGCATGCAGTCTTGCTGTATACCTTCCGTCTTCTGGCTGGCAAAGACTTTCCAATGTCACTATTTATGACTGCCCCATATATGTCACTAGTGAGGCATAAGTGGTGCATGGTACCATCCCTTCCAAGCATAGTCTTGAGGTAACACCTCCTTAATCAAATTCAAAGTATCCTTGATTTTTTTCATTCTATTTAATTCTGTTTATTGAAGCCATTTAATACCCTTGTTTAGTCAAATACAGCCCTGATGTATGCTCTTGGCCTGCCGTGGAAAGGTTACAGCATTTCATGCTTTCATTCTTCATCTCTGAAGCTGCCGTGCAGTTTTTCCACCAACTCATTGCTTGCTAATGAACTTTTATTTTTTTTTTTTTTAAGCAGCCTGTCATTTTGTTTAATGTTGCAAAATAAGGCAGTCTTTAAGTGGGATCTGATTTTGCTAAGAGATGTCTAAACTTAAGTGAGATAATGGATGTAACAAAATACCACCAAATATGACAGCTTTGTTCTGCCAATGTAATTTGCTGATTCTGGAAACCAAATGCAGAACAGTCTGTGCCAGTCTTAGAAAGAGGCTTGTTTGACAGATATAGACCTGCTTAAATATCAGCATACACTACATTAAATAGCAGACTTCTGCATTCATTTGTGGGTTTTAGTCACTTGTCATAACAAGGGAGTTTTTATTTTATTTAAAATGCCTCATTGTTCCTATCACTCTGGTGCCCAAGTGCAGTTGACTAGTTGGTTTGTTTTCTTTTCCCCCCCTACTTAAAGGTGGAAGGTGATGTTACTTGCAAGAAATGCCAAACTCCTGTAATTATAATAGTGTGAAAAGTCATAACTGCCTCTTCACTCATTTCAGAAGAAAAAAGGTTCCCATCTCTCTACTGTGCTGCAACCTTGAGTCATGTCCTTTCCACGGGTTTGATAAGAAAACTCTAGAAGCACAAACTGTTCAGATACTGCTGTTTTTTTCTTGCTGACCACATGCTATTAAGAGGTGTCCTCAGGACCATGAGACACAGCTATCAGTATTTCCTGCTAGTCAGACTCTCAGTGATCTGTAATAGTATCTGCCTGTAGTTCAGATTCAGAGTTTTAAAGTATATGTACAACAGTTAATGAATTTATCATGTGTCTGCATTAATTCTGATTTTTTAATAACCCCCCAACACGTACATATATATAGACATACAAGGCTATCTTCTGTTTACTTGCTATTGGCATTTCCACATTTATCAGACTTATTTCACCTTACCTTAGACCTTCTGTCTTCCACAATCCCATCCTCCTCTCTACAGCTCTACCATATTACTTTTTTACACTCTTCATTTTTCATATTTAAAGTTTTAAGATGTTTGGACCTTGGTTTTTAACAGTAACGTATTTCTTCACTTAAACATTGGTATATCTTGGTAAGGTCCTGGTGCTGATTCTGACACTTCCAAGTAAAATTAACTGTAATTGTCACATATTACGTGTAGCCAATATTTCTGCAGTAAATTCTGCCCAGGAATGTGACGTTGGTAACCCCTTCTACTGCAAAAGGAGGTGTGTTCAAAATGATCACCCATGTTATGACTCTCCTGCACTCAGACCAGCCTTATGTGAGTTTGCTTTCAGATGCTTAGGATCAGAACATCGGCTGATGATATTTTTTAGATCAACAAAAATTAATGGTGCTATGACATTTCATCTCATCGGAGGATATGAATCTAAATGTGCAGTCCTGACCCTGCTGAAATGAAAAGGAATTTTGCCACAGACCTGAATTTCACTTTAACTCTATTCTTACTTATACGGATTGAACTCAGCTAAACAATAGTTTTTGAAATTTATTTGAATCATTCTACTTACAAGTCTGTGATTTTAATAGCAAATAAAGCATTTTTTAGGTTAAAAGAGTGATTCGTGGGGGGAAACTATTTAATAATTAAAAGGAAATACAAAAGAAAATCTGCCCTTCAATTCAGAGTTGCATCCCTCAATCCAGAAAATCTCTTTCATATTCTGGTGTGCAGCAGATTTTTCTGGTTGTGTTACTAGGCTTATTTGCAAGTATATGATATTTTAAATGCAAATGAATCAAGCAACTAAGTCAAGACCTCTTCAGAAAACCAACTTAGTACCAGCCTTCTTTTTCCCTATCCCACCAAGGCTCATGTAGTGCTAACTCAGAGGTTTATTCATGCCACTTCTTTAAGTAATATAACAGAGGGGATGAAGACACCCTTCCTTGGATTTCCAAGGCTATTTAACTGCCCTCTGTCTCATTATGGAGACAAAAAGCCCCAAAAGGCTGGATGCATAATCGTAATTTTGGCCATAGTCTCTGAGGACCCTGTTATTTCTTCTCAAATAGGTAGGACATATGAAGTTTACTACTTTTCTTCACAAACTTGACAATGTCAAACACACTGCAACCAGCAGAGCCCCATCTGTGGGGAAACAGAGAGAACATTGTACAGTCTGGGCAGCTACGGTGTGGACGAACAAGAGACCCTGGTCCAAGTCTCGTTTCTTTTCCAAAGGAGTGAAGGTGAAACACGTTTGAGGTCCCTCTTGTTAATCTACAAGCATGTACTACCGGGATGGCAGGATGGTGGGTGCAGGATGGAGGGAAAGGGCATGCTTTGAAAGAGTGGACCCTAAAATCAGTGAGGTTTGCACACCCCAGGTGTTAAACAGAAGAAGGGACTAGGATCTACAAGCTAAGCACTCCAAGTACTGTGTCCTCTGACAAGAACAGCTATTCAGATATTGGTAGCGTGCCTATATTCATAGCTACTGCTAAGTGACCCAAGATGGATCATTTTCTTTGATAAAGAGAAATCTTGTCATTTTACACATTTTATCAAAATTGCAAATTGCTGGTAATCTAGCAATGAGATTTCTTACCTCAGTTTAAACTAGTAAACCACTCATTCTACTTACAGATTTCCTCTGTTTTAAAGACTTCAGATACAGCATCTTTCTACTATTTAAGTCAGAAGTGTTAGCAAAGCACATTTGTATGAAATCTCACTTCTTTCTGAAAAGGCTTCCTGGAAGCTTTGACCTTCATCCTTTTAGGAGTGACCAAGATGGAGAAGAACAATCTGGCTTGACACAGCTCAGAACATGTCTGAATTTATTTTTGTCTTTGTAGGAACCTGTATGGAAATTCAGTGCTGGGATATTTTCCTCAGGCTGGTTTTTCTAACTATTACAACAGAAAAATCTAAGCATTAGGTAACATCTGCTGATTAGTGTTTCAAAAGCAAGTCCCACAGACAGATATAAAGGTGACTAGTGACGTCTTTACCTTTATTTTCCAATGGGTCTCAGATGCCTTGCAACATCACTGGTCTCTGACATGGATGTATATTTGCTACTCACATTCCTAGGCGAAAGAAAATGTACTTTATTACTAAAATTATTCCAAAAAATCCATCTATTTCTGAAAGCCAAAACTGAGAGAAGCTATTTAAAGTGAATTTAATGTGACTTCTGTTGTAGAGAATGGGAAACCAAAAGAAGTTAAAATCATTCTGTATGCCAGGAGTCAGAGAACCACCCACTCATCTGGGCAAGCCAGAGAAGTGTGCAAGAGACAGAGCTGCCAGATAAAATACACTGCAATCCAAACAGGATCCAAAATATTGATGGTCCCAAACATCAGCAGAAAGAGGAGAACCAAGAGAATTTAATGACATCTGCAGACAGTCCAAACCTGAATTAAAAATTAAGGCTGACTACTCAGGTCAAACAAGCATACAAGATCACCAGGAATCCAAGTAAAATAGTGGAGGCTGAATTCTAGTACTCTTGCTCACATCGAGTAGTTCATATTATACAAATTATCCCATTGACTCTAGCAAGGCTACATGAGTCATAAAGTCCTATTCAGAATAAATTGAAGCTCTAGAATGGGGTAATCTCCTTTCAAAGTCTGTGAAAACAAAGGAGAAAGGAGAGAGGAGAGAGGAGAGAGGAGAGAGCAGAGAGGAGAGAGGAGAAAGGAGAAAGGAGAAAGGAGAAAGGAGAAAGGCGAAAGGAGAAAGGAGAAAGGAGAAAGGAGAAAGGAGAAGAGATGGATGACACAAACAGGGTATGGGGTAAGGGTGGACACTGAGCTGAGAGCCACATAATAGAGCTCAAGACCAGCCAAAAAAAAATGCCCTCCCCACCCCTTCTTGAGGCAAAGGGTATCTCCTGGGTTTCGCCTCACCTGTAGAGTTGAATAGAGGGTTTTCTCACTCATGGCTGCCCAACAGCCTTAGAAGGCACCTCAACCCAGCACAGCTGCAGAAGACCCTGAAAGTGCTGCAGCCCTACCAGCCACGGGTTTTGCCAAGAACAGCAACCATCAGAAAGCCTTCTGGGGCTGCATACAAAGTCTCCTAGGCCTCATACTGGGAGCTACCTGTACACTAAGGTATAGAGTGAGACATAAAGACAAGATTGCCATAACTCTTGTCCTACTCACACCATCAGAGCAACGAGGCTGTTTCCTCCACCCAGAACCCCATTGGGTTTTAGGCTAACCTTTTCACACTCATAGCCACTGTGAAGCTCTGTGGGTCCTGCACCAGACGCATCAATGCTGTGAAAAGGCTGTTTGTTCATCCTCAAAGACATAAGCAAGTAGTGAATGTTACTTTATCATTGTTGGATGGAGCTTGATTTGCTAAGATTGAAGAATGGTACCAGTAAGGATTCCTCTTGAAACTTACAGAAAATATAATCCCTCCTCTCTTAATTAAAGCACCCATGTGTCATTTATTTTTGTTCAACACATAGCTGTATAAACTGTTAGTCAAATTACGCTTAATCTTCATTTAAGCTTTCTTCTCTCCAAACACTCAAAGATCACGTTTGTGACTACAGACCACTTTTCAAACACAAGGTGTTTGGTTGCTCCTGCCTTTCCAGTTCAGCATTTCCATGGTGGCTCCCAGGGGATGACAGGTGAGCTCTCCCCATCCGATCAGGGGTCTTCAACTCCACCCTCAAGAGGTGGCTGTGCCAGCTGTGCATCCTCACTGAAGGCAGAGGGGCAGGGGATGGAACCTCAACTGTATTTCACCCATACTTGAAGAACAGAATCAGGACAATTTGGGAATACTTTGCAGTTGAGTACTCCTTGGGTTGGGCACAGGTATTCACAGAGATTAACAGAATAAACTTGGAACCACATATTTACTTTGATGCCCATTGTTATGCTTCAGTATGTTACAGTACTGTCTTTTTTTTTTTTCCTGGAAAAGTTTCACTTATGTTGGAAAAGGGTGGTTGGTAACACTGGGGTTCTGAAGGGTTGTCAGAGACCTCTCTTCTAGTCACCTTAACCTAATTTTTGCATTACACTTGCCACTTTGACCCTGACAGAGAGCAGGAATGGATGATCAAGGTTACTTTGCCATAGTGCAAACACTGTAGTTTGTCACAAACATAAAATAAGGTGACCCCTGAGATAGTGGGGCTGCAATTCAAAGACTCTCCTGTTTGCCCTAGTTAATGAGGAATAAAACATATTAGCCTGTAATGGAGAGAATTTTGGTAACCTTCCTTCAGGAGATACCCAGAGTGAATGTCCTTTAGTAGTTCAGTAAAAAAGGCTTATAAACACGTTTTTTTCTAAGCCTGTGTACACAATAGGGGAAATCATATAATAGAAGCAGATTATTCAGAAAAATGTTTTGCTGAAAACTTGATAAAAAGGTTTTGGTCCCGTGGCAGAAAGCTTAGTTACAAAAGAGGAGGAAAAGAGGCTGCACACCACTTACAGCCCCTTATCTCGCAGATCTTATCAAGACTTCAGTTCAGCCCTCCCAGCACTGAAAGCGGGAAGGAAGAACTTCACAGGCACAATTACACCCCACAACCTTCTACCCTTGAGCCTGAACGCACGTCTCACTCAGGGGAGTCCTGAGCAGTTTCATTCAACACTGGTAAATATAATTATTGCCATTATTAGCAATATGGACAATTTTCAGGCTAGAAGGGAGTTCCAGATGGCAAGGAGTGCAGTAACCAGACCTGCATTGTGTAGCTCACGCAGACATCCACGCAAAGGAGGTCGGAGATGTCGCCTCACCTCTGCTTCATTGCAGAGGTGCCCCAAGGAGCCCCGCACTCAGCGATCCTGACTCCAAACTATACCTGACCTGGTCCTGTTGGCATGGACTATGAGCTATTTCTATAGCCGGCTGCAATCTTCATTGAATAAACGAGGCAGATACCCTTTCTAATGAATGAAACACATTTCCTTTTATTATAGCGGCTCAGGCAAAAAAATGGGGGTGGAGAGAGTTCTAATAATTCAGGTATGATTAAAAAGAGGATATTTACTGGCTTGTAGGCCTTGGGGAGAAAAAACCAACACGGCAGCACAGTTTCTATATACATCCCTAGGGAAAAGTTCAAGAAATAAGAAAATGCATATAACCATTGTTCGCGTGCATTATGCAAGCTTTAAAAAAAATAGATAGGGCTGAGTTTCAGAGTATCAGGAAAAGTATTTGGGCTGCATTTAAGTGAGAAGGATTAGCTTGCATGATGTTGATTTATAAATGGCAACAACCAATCCCTTATATTCTCTCCTGCAGTCATCTCTCCTGCACAGTAATTCCCAATGTTCCCTTTTGAAAGCCCTTGATACTCAGTTAGCCCCGAGGTATAATGTTTGATAATATAACTACTGCTTCTGTCACTGCGTTTTGTACAAACGCATTATATGTGGCCCAGAATGGTAAAGATTTATGTATGGGTATGGAAAATAAAAATCAGCATTGATTAAAAGCCCCAGATAGACCATCCAATCCCGCCCAGAGAACATCAGTTATTTTGCATTTTGACGTGGCGATTGATAACTCATAAATGCAAGCAGGAATGACAAATGCGGATGGAAACTGGCTTTGACAAAAACGATAACAGTATCAGTCTCGAGGGGCGATGGAGGTATAAGCAGGAGCTGTTTAAAATATTTAATCATTTTATGAAGGCTGCAAGATGTTGTTTGACCCTGAAGGAGTGTGAATGTCACATGGATCAGAAATTGCCAAGTCTTTGAAGTGAAATAAAAAAAATGGTGTTATTATAGATCCGTCTTGACATCCTATCATTTTTGTATAGGATTAAAAATATGTATACAAAGCTCTAGATAAAGGACTCCAGCAAAAGATGTCTTGGTTGAAGGGGAAAAAAAAGTAAAGACATACTGTTGTGAATTTTTACTTCAAAATCCCAAAGCGTCTCTTTTATATTCTTCTGGAATGGCATGAATAGAACCAGCAGCCCTCTAGTAAAAAGACTCCTTTGGTTTTTAACTACAGGGTAAATTACGCTTTACTTTTGTTACCTTGGGTCTGACTTTTGGTCTTCAAAGAAAAATTTTTTTTTCCCTTGTAGTTAAGTGAGCGATGGGTATTGTGTGTGAATGTATATAAGTATATCCATATGACCCCTAGCTGTAAGACTACATTAAACATATTTATTTTATTATATACATGCACAAAGGTATGCAGTGTGTAAGGTGTGGGATTTTTTTTGTGGGAGAGGGAGGAACTGGCAACTCAGCAGTGAATTGATACACTTAATTCTTATCTATATTTGTGTTTTCAAATTTTCCAGGTCTTCCAGAAGACCTGGAATCTAACCAGTCAAGAAAAAGTACCAAAGCCACAAGTAAATTCTGAGTGAATATTCCCATATGAATGAGGATTAGTTTATGTTTCACTGTGGTATATCAGCAGATGAAATATTACACTGTATATTTTCTCTTTATCTGGTGTATTTCTTCCCTCCCTCGCTCTTCTGTACCCTTCTCTCCCCCTTAAGTCACTGGTTTTTTGCTTTATTTTATTATTTGAAATTTGTTTAGTCAGGGGCATGTGGGTGTTTAGGAGGACATTTTTTTCAAGGGAGGGATTTCTGAAAACTGTGGTTCTTTTTAGGGTCTGGTTTTGTCTTGTCCTTGAAATATGCTTTTTATTTTCTCCCCAGTTTGGCCTGTTCCATATATTTCTTCAGGGCAATTAATCATTTAGACTCGACATATAATTTGTTTATTCAGTTGTTATATATATGCAACCTTTCTTTTCTTCCCTCCTATTAAAGATTTTGCTTTCCTATCACAGAGATTTTCATCAAACCTCTGGTTTATGCCTTTTGCCTAATATTCACTGCTAGAAGCATGCAAAGATCTCTCTTGCTTTGTGTTAAGTTACCCTCACCCTGCCCAAACCACTAGGAAATTACACATATTCAACTTCACAACAGACCACTCATGGTACAGTGCGGTCACAGTTCTTTGTGTATCCTGCACGAGCTGATCCTTTTATTTGCTTAGGATAGCACAGATGCTTTGTTCCTCGCTGTGGAAGGGATTCTGCCTATTCTCATTTACATGTCCCATTGATTTCAGCTAAGTACATACAGTACATGGTGTTGCAGTGAAGACCGGTGGAAATATCTCTGTTATTGCAGCACGCTGCACACTCTGCAGCAAATCTGCACCGCAATAAACCTCGTCCTGCAGCATCTAGAGATCCTCAAACAGCAGCAGGAGGGAAGTGCCTGATGGTGTCCTGAGTGATACGTTACATTTGACTGTCACTTCTGCTGAAGCTGTTCAATCCTGGTTATTTATTAAAGAAATTTCAGGGTCTTTTTTTTTTTTCTCCCATTCTTATGAATTCCAGACCTTTTCCTCCTCTATTCACAAATGAGCTCCCCTCTGAAGTCTGAATGACAAACCAAACTTCAGGGTCTTAACACAGATCCTTAACAACACACAGGTTTTTGAACACTTCCACAGGATGTGTGCCAGAAAGGATGTATGCTTTTGTTGCTATTTTACTTGCACACCTTCCCCTAGTGTGTCCCAGTCATTTCCACGACTGTTGATTTTAATTTGCCATGCCTCCTGGTAACAACAGGAGAGCGCTCTTTTCAGAAAGGACTGACTTTATCCCACAACATTTGCCTCTATTTTAAACTAATATAATTTGTCCCTGCCTTTTTGGTCTTGTTTTCCCCTCCCACTGCAAGAGGGGCTGTCTCTCTAATGACACAGGTAGATGTGGTCCTTGCCAAGGGCAGCAGAGTATTAGAAGCAGAAAGATGTTTACTGACATTTCACCGCGTGAGTGGCTTGGGAATGGCACGGGGTAGCATCCTCTCCGGCAGCAAAATCCCTGTGCCGGGTCCTTGCTACAGAGAAGGTGTTTCCCATTTGGGCCGATAGGCAGCAGGGCTGTGATTGACGCCTCAGTGTCACCTCTAGCTCTGAGCCCATTAGCAGGTGCAGGTGCAGGCAGTGGTGGGTCAGGTCACCTCTTGGAGGACAGAGCAAAGCCCAGCTTGCCCAGACAGCCTGCGAGTAAACCCGGGCTCACCTGGATTACTCGTAATTCCTACTCCAGTTCAGACGTGTACTCTTTAAATACAAGCACAAATGAAAACCGTGCATAGGTGAGCTATTTTCTATGGCCATAGTCTCTAAGTTAGACATCTAGCTGCTTTTGATTCAACCCGTAAATCATTCAACCATCAAAATAAATGCTGGTCAGAAAGTAGCAGCCAATTTTATAAACCAGATCCATTAAATGGACCTTATATGTATTTAACCACCTCTGGATCCACCACAAATGTGAAATTTTTGTGCCTACAATATGGAAGCTGATTCTAACAAATGTGAAATTTTTGTGCCTACAATATGGAAGCTGATTCTACTCTTGACCTTTCTACAGTCGTCCCACCTTCCCCGCCTGCCTTCTCCCGGAGCTTGTCGTTCTCTGTTTTCACATCAGAGTGGGATGGCGCTTTGGGTTGCCAGTTTCATTTGCCTCAAAATGCAGATTTAGGTAAACGAATGTGGAATGAACGTGTGCTCCTCACCAATTTTTCTTTTTTTTTTTCTTTTTTTTTTTTTTTAAGGGTCTTTTGTTAACATTTTACTTTGATGTTTATGAATCTTAACAACTAAGGAATGACACTTTTGCTTGAAAGTACCTTCTATTTCAGAGCGGACCAAATCTTGGAGAATGATTACAAGTTAAAGATATTGACAATGTAATGTTTTGTTTAACTTGGGACATCTTGTTTCATGATGAAAAATTTTCATAACAGCAGAAAAATTGAAAACCAAATGAATTTAGGGTAGACCAAACTGCCCTGCTTTGGTAACTTTCCTACAACCTCTCAGCAATCGGTAATGGCCATTTTCCTTGTAGTTCTGCTCCCCAAACCTCTTACTCCTTTCACCCCTGGGGATTTCTTTCATGCCACTCTTTAAATTTACCTGGTTGCCCTTTTTCCTATTCCTTCATCAACTTGTCCCGTAGTATGCTCAGTTTGGAAACCTCTTCAGTATACATTCAATACACAGGGAAACACTCTACACCATTTTGGAAGACTGAAGGAATGTCCTTCATCCTTCAAGGTAGCTTGGTGCAACGGTTGTGTCGTACGTATCATTACTAAAAAATAAGCTGCTTGTGCCTGATAATCTGCTGCCTTCTGTGCTCTGTGTAGATCTGCTGAGACTGCATCATATAAACCAAACAGACAGAGTTTGGTCAGTGCATTTAATTCACCCTTGTTTCTTTGACTATCATTTGTTTATCAGGCAAAGACTGGTCTAGACCTTAATCAAAATGAAGAAAATGAAATTCTCACTAATTAGGGAGATCTCAGCACTTGCTAGATCTTTTCAAAGATGAAGAGGTTAATCATTTGCAGTCAGACGGTAAGAAATGAACCTCTTGTCTCTTCCTTCATCCTCTATGCAGTTCCTCCATTTCAACATCCTTGTTACTAAATCTGAGACAATGTGTAATTATACAGAAGGAAATCTCTCTGGGGTATAGCTGAAGTTGCTTAAATTGTGCTGATTTACAAAGATGAAGGATTTTTATTTTTTTTCCCCAACTAGAAAAAAAAATACCTTTTTTTCATAATGGCAAACAACCTCCTGCAAAGTCAACTCCTTTTCTGAAAGTCATTGCTAGTTTTATAATTTCTGAGTCATTAGATAACAGATAGAACTCCACACTTAGTGGTTTCAAATGTTTATGGTCTGCAATTCATTCTTAATGAGCTCTCTCCATGTCTTTATTCTTCTTCACACCCTCCTGCTGGGAAATGTCTTACTCTGCCTTGGCTTTTGTTAATGATTCCACAATCATTTCAGAGCCATTTCTTCTGCCTTATGTAATTCTGACACTGCATAAGAGCCCAGCTCTGCAGCCTCACAGTTGGAAATGTAACCTTTAATGTATTAATTTCTCTTGCTCAAAACAATTTAACCTCTGTCTTGGTTTTGTGATTGCTAAGTGTTCCAATTAAATGCCTCTTTCATTTTTTGTCCTGGAGGGCTTGATCTTACCAGTATTATGTTTAACATACCCTACCTAGCAAATGATGAGCACTCCAGGGTCCCCTCAAGTGTTCTTTATCAATCCATTATCTATCTCATGAGTGTCTGTCACATTTTCAAAACAACAACAACAGAAGAGATTAATTAAACTAGTTTTAAACACTAAATAACAAAACCCACTACAAGTGGAAACAAATAATTACAAAGCAGGAGAAGGAGTAATCCAGGAGGAATAAATGCACTTCCCCCTAGCCCCCTTGATCAATAGTAACCCGTGAATGCTATTTAAATGCTGAATCCTCCACATCGAGATGCAGCCAGGATCAGGAGTTGTAAGAACGTGAAAATTAATCACAGTAACAAAAAGCCTCTGTGCGCTTGTCTTTTTTTATTTCACCACCTGGCACTTAACAAAAAACATGCCCAGCAAGTTCTGAGGATTGCTGGAGAGGTTTTGCACCAGCATCCAGTGAGAAAACATCTTTTTGAACAGAAAGAGTAGGAGCATGGGGAAGGTGGAAGGATTGGGAAAACATCCTCAGGCAGGTCATCCCTCCTAGCGCTATCATTAGTACACGGGATCAAGACACGTCAGCTACCAGCTGCTTCAGTGGTAAAAATCCATGTTTTCTCAGTTTCCTTCCTAATGCCTTCTTGCCCAAAATCAGACTTATTTTGACCATCAGCCTTATCACGTCAGCTGTTAAGAGGTTTGTATAAAGTAACTGAAAGAATGACAGAGTAAGGCTTCAGTCGAGCCTGTGCCTGTTTCTTCCCAACTAATATCAAAGTGCTGCCTACGTGTACCTGGGCTCACAGCGCTGTGCAAGCACCTCGAGAGCAGAGGCAGCAGAAGCAGGAGGCTGGTTTGTGCCCCAGGTGCTGGGGGCCATGTTCAGGCTGCCTGCTGATGGGGGATAACTGGTGCCATCACAGTTGATGTGTCCAAATTCGCGACTACCAGCGAGCACTTCAGGCAACCTGCCACTCCCCCAGTCCCTCCATAAGCAGGCAGAGGAACTCAGGGTAAATAAAGCTTAAGCCAGGCACCTGGGGCAGAGGGGGTACAGCTCATGGTCACCAGTGCTGTTTGCTGATTCTCGTGGCCATGATTCCAAGAGCTTCTCAGACAAGTGAAATTGTTACTAGAGTGCTATGTTTTACAGGCGTTATCTGAAAGCAGGAAAGGATACGAGTCATGAGGAACAATGTCAATGCTAACACCATGAGCTCAGTCACAATTTTTTCTCCATCCATCCATCCATCCATCCATCCATCCATCCATCCATCCTCAGAGGTAGTTCAATGGCAGCCCAGTGAGAACCACACCTCAAGCATGACCTTTCCTCTTTGCTCTTTCATAAGCACTTTCTCAAGTCCAGACACAAGAGAAATAGCTTTGTCATGTTTCTTGGCATTAAAGCCAAAAGCATCCCTCTCTCTCTACATCCCCTGTCCCGTATAAGCACCCATTCTGGGCTGAGAGTGGTTATTGTTTTCTAATTTCCATCTCCCACTTGCAAACTTCAAAAGCTGCACTTAGGGCCACATTCTTTAACGCTGCACTTTTCACAGTCAGGTGTTGGTCTGAGAGCTTGATAGACCATTGCAAGAACCATGGGAGCGGCAGGCAAGGCCTTGCACTTCACTGTACATGCACCCGTCTTTTCCTTCCTGTCTCCTGCAGTCTTCCAATTGTGTTCACAGAGCTGCTTTCCCTGCCAGGGAACCTGATGGTTTATTTTCCTTTAGCTTCTGCTTTCAGATTTCTACTCTTTTAGTGGGACCAGTTAAGGACAGGTTCACCTCTGAAGGATCAAACCTCTTTCTGCAAAGCACTGCAGATTCCAACATCATTAAAGGAGAGCCCCAAGTATTTACGAGTGGCATGGAGTCCATCGTTGTTTATAATGAATTCCTTTAGTTTTGGGGATATTTCTGCCAAGATGATACTGCAACAAGCTTTACTGCGATGCCTCTAAATTTCTCAGGGTGCTCACACGTCAAAATTGGGCCACTTGCTGGCTGCCTATGGCTCTATCTTTTTGTGACAACTGTACTTTCAGACTCAGGGACACAAAGGGCATCTTTTAGTTGCTCAGGCATAAGTAGCTCCTGCGGTTAGCAATGTCCTAAGCACCCACATGGTGACTGGGAGATATGACGGGGGACCTATGGGAGACCCAGACAAGAACAGACCTGGCAGCTGAGGGACCAGCAGGATGCCCAAGGTGTCTCAAATGGCCCTAGATGCTTTGATTTACGCAAACAAGCTGTGCTTCAAGTATCTGGAGCTCTTTAAAGGAATGATGAAACTTTACGTGTGCAGGGCAGCCATCATCTGAAATGCCACAATCTGCCAGTAACAAAGGAGGGCTCTGCTGTGAGCTGGCTGGATGGCATTGCTCCCTAGAAGTCAATATTTAGAAGATATTGCCAGATGGGTGTGCAGATCTTCCTCATCCTCAGACTAATCAAGAGCCAAAGGAAGCAGGTCAATGTTTTTAACGTTCAGCTCTCCCCTATTGCTTTGTGTTCACATTTCCACATAGTGAGGAGACCTTTTCAGCAGTAATGAGATCTCAGCATCCTTTTCAATTACATCGTGGCCACAGAAAGCTCTTGAATAAATGCATTTTTATTTTCAGACTCACAATTTTTACCTGTATTTATCACAACAGCTCCTGCAATCACAGCCATGAGGTTTGTTTTTCATAATTATCTCCACAATAGCTTCTCATTTACTCACCTCTTGTTTAAAAAGCGAAACCCTGTCTGCTCACAGACCATAGCACTTCAGGAAGAGGCTGGTACTTTGCAGACTTACATTTTACATTTAGGATTGTTATCTACAATCCATAGTATGCAATCTTTGGTAAAACTGAAATTACAAATGTTGCCCCCCTTCAAAAAGAACATGTTATTTACTGCCAAAAGTATACTTTAGAGTGTATCAGAAATTTTCTAGGAAGAAGTATGATCTCAAGGAAGACCTTTTAGATGGGTTTCTTCAGATGATGTACCCAGCAGCACAAGGCTTCTTGCTAAATTCTGTATCCATACACTCCTTGGCACAACAGGACTGTGTTCCTAACTGGAACCTCTGAGTACTAAGTAACAGAAATATTAATTCAGAATAAATGGCTAGTTCAGGTAAAAGGCACACATTAGAAGCTATACTGAAACATTTTTTTGCTAGTGGCTTGGAAATCAATGCTTGTTTAAAATATATTGATAATAATAATTTAAACTCTTCATTACAATAATTTAAACTATTATCTTTTTTTCTGTCTGTAGCATTGCATAGTAGAAGTAAATTAGATGAACTCTTGAGGAGTCCTCTAACTTTGGAGGGGTTTTATGATTCTGTGAGAATACACCAACTATATTTCATTTCTCTTGAGGATTCTACTCCTGAGAAAATGGTTAAAAATTTTCCAACATAATTGGGCTTTCACTGGAAAATTAGGAGTTCATTTAAATAATTTATTTCACATAAAGTGTCTTTTCATGTAGAAATTTTCAACTTTATATTGTAAATGCAAGAACTTCAAACCTGAAAACTTCAATTTCCAACACAAACTAAAATCATTTAGTTTAACAATTGAACATCTTTGGAAAAAGCCTGTCCATTTTCAGTTTTAAATGAAAGAAAAATGAATTATATATGGGTAAAATGCTATTTTCTAATAGTTCTAGAGCTGACCTCTCTGGTGAAGTTAATGGACCAGATCATAAGGTATTTATTCAGTATTCTCTTGGGAATTTATCCAGTTTTACACATGCAAATGCCATGTATCTGAATAGTAAGTGTATGAACCTTTGAATATGACTTTCTGGAAACAGTAGTTGCCCAACATTTATCAGTCTATGTAACAAACTTCTTCACCCATGGCTGACTATCACCAGATGATGAACGCTCATGCAGAGTTTCTCAGGCTGTGGGATGGAATGATACTGCAAGGCACATTTTTTTCTGTGAAACAGTCCTCTCACGGAACTATACTAAAGCTGATCTAGTCATTGTAATATACAAGAGGTACCACATAGATGATATTTCTCCTTTTGCTGATCCAGCAAGAAAGACAAGCAAAATGGCTCTCCTGGGTTAGCGTCTGTCCAAAAGCAGCAGGGAATGTGGGGATAAGCCTCCTGTGCTTGGAGAAAGGAAGTTTCTGCTGGAGCTTGTACTCTGCAGCCGGAGTTAATTAGGAGTCCAAAATCAACTTAGAAAATTAATAGCGGGATTTTTCTAAAGCTTAGCTCTGCACAAAAATCTCTGATCTATCCGCAAGATTTTGGACAAATATACACAGATGCCAGACAAGACATTATAGTTTTCAAAAAACTGTGGCTGCCCAACAGTTACCAAGAGCCTGATAGGTACCTATCTCAATGGATCCACATGCTCAGATAGCATTGACAAGAAGCTGCAGTACAGAAACCCACACATGTGCAAGTAAGACAAAAGAAAATTCTGTGGAAATTCAGATACTCTTCCCTGCTAGCTGTATGCAATTAAATTGGCTTTTAAAATGATCACATGCTAAAAATGAAAACAACAGCCCAGCTGCTGGAGAGCACTGGCAGAAGGTTGGTCAGTAGAAGAGACGATGGAGAACTTTGTCACCTCTAGATGAATTATTGTCAATAAGCACGATGAAGCCAACTTGTACTCACGCAGCAATAGTCTGTGTGAGTGGAACAATGGACCTCAAAGTAATTTTCCACACTGCTGTCCACTCCAGACAACAGCCAGACTCTTGAGCAAGGGATGTTGGGTGCCTGCTGGGAGGCACATGGACTCAGAGCCACCCCATGCACTTCACAGCTCCACCCCCACTTCTTCCCAGTTCCCTTTCAACAATGAGTTTCCAAACAAGCAAGATGAGCTCTGTTGCCCTGTCAGGAAAGGGGCAAGGCAGGGCCATGGCCCTACCACCCAAGCAACACTACTAAAAGGAAAAAAAATAAACTCAACTGCTTTACTCAAAAAAATAAAAGATCAAATTCTATGGGTCTCGTCTGTAGCTCTTTCTTAGCCAGGAGACACCAGCACCTCTCTCAGTGTGTGACCACATACTGGAGTTTGTCTGGTACAGTGCTGTGTTGAAGGCTTTGTCTGATGTGCTCCTCTGAGCACATGGCAACATTTGTATAATAACAGTGGTGTTTTCTTGCAGAAAGTTCATTTAATTGTACAACACATGCCATTGGATTGAACATTTCACCTTCTCCCAGCACTTAACAGGGAGTGTTTAAGATAATATCAAAAAGTTGATAAAGAAAGTTTGAAATAAGTAGATGTTGTGATCTGGCAACCAATTTCAGTCTTTTTGTGCAGTGATAGATTTAATAATTTATAAATCAGTGGCATGAACAAAGCAAGAACCAAAACAGAACTACCCATTTCAAAAGTGTAAAGACAGTTAACCTTTAAACAGATGGATAATTCCAGACAGCACTGTAAAATTAATAGAGCCTAAACTGTAGGTCTCAAAGCTGCAGAATACATCTTGGGAGACCATGTTTTTGAGATCATCATAAATCAATTTTTTTCTTATCAGTCCCTTATGCATAAATCGACTACAAGGCGTGCTAGGTTATGAATATGTATGTCATGACATGACAACTGATCCAATACTCCAGTATCAAAAGTCCTGTGATCTTATTGCTTATACCGAACCACCAGCTTCTTCACGTTATACAGAAATAGTCACAACAACAGTATGAAGGCTAGACTGGGAAAAGGCAAGGTGAGGAGATTTTCTTCAGGGAGTATTTTAGCAAATGAATCATTCCAAGCATGGAATCTCTTACGGAATCCCATTTCCATCTTTGCATTATTTGCAATTCTTTTCCTCATTAAATCATGACTTTTCAGAGGCATTTTAGTTTTCCCACATAAATTCTTTCTGCTTTGGGAAGAAGCAGGAGGCAAACTGGGAACTACCGGGAACCTGGCAGCCTTTTATGCCTTCATGAATGCACACGCCCTACCCATAACAAATAACAAAGCTGACCACGCTCCTAGACAGTATAAACACACACCCCCAAAACATACACTTATGTTTACCAGCAACAGAAATTACTAGAAAACACATTGTTTCATTTTGCCTTAAACAGCACTATTGAAAATATATTTGATAACATGATACATTTATAAATACAGGATATGTTCAAAAACCAAACGAGAAGGAGGGCTGGGATGGAAGTGAAGCTCAAAGAGTGATGTTATATAGCTGCCAGGCTCAGATATGCCAGTCCCTAGGAGACACTTTCATTAGCAATAGGGAAGATGCTGGCTGTGGAATAAACATGAAACTTGATCTGATGATCTCTTGCCTTGATATCACATAGACTGCTGCTAATTATGAAGCTGCCTGACAAGCAAATAGTGCTCCATATTTATAACAACAGACAAAATCAGCCAATTTGTCATTTTAATGCCTGATATAACTTTGAATTTTTCATAAAAGCAGCAAGGAAATAAGGACCAGAGTTTCCAGTTAGAAAGAGAGACAGGAAAGTATTTCTCTGGATTCCCAAAGGTCTTTGTGTTTTCCCCTCATCCCACAATGTTCCTTCACTCTGATCTCCATAGAGATTACTTTTGAGGCTCCTTTAATCACACAGACATGGAAGTTCTCCATCCCAGTAACAGCAAGGCAGGGTAGTTCAGTGAAACTAGCCTGCTGCAAACCCAGTATAAAGACACAATGAACTGGTCTCAGCTGGAATTAAGTCCTCACTTTCATTTGCTCCCATCCTGGGTAGGCAATGGGACTTTATGTGTGCAAAGGCAAATATAAGGTCATGGAACCAGGAGATTTGCCCTCACTTGGGTGTTAAACAAATGGGTATCAGCCAGAAACAAACAGGAGGTTTTCAGTCCTCCATCATTGCACAGAAACACAGGCAGCATGCACAGAAGCCGTGCGATACTAGAGGTGACTTGCTCACTTTACACACAAAAAACTTATTTGAACAGACACATGCTGAACAGAATATACAACGTAGAGCTTCTAAGCTATATGTGACCCACTTTTGCAGATATCTACAGCCTGCGAGTGTTCAGTATCACATTAACATAAATGCCATTAAGTTTTGGCCCTGTACCATTTTTATTTTTTTATAGATACATAATTATTGAGAAGAGGCTGTTAACTTTTTATAGACTTTAAATATAGTCTATCGGTGCTCTCTATCTCACTTTGTCTAAGGATTCACCCAGCAGAACAATTGTGTTGCTGCCACATTGCTCTACTTTGTGAAAAAAAAGTGCTTTTGCTTCATGGAGTGAAGAAAGAGACATCTACTGTAACCCCTCAGGTGTACAGGTGCTGGGCACACACAGCAATTGATACCGACTCATTGCAGGCGAAGCACGGGCATAGCCAACCCTTTAATTTAAGAAAGCTCGGCGCCTACTTTTAATGTGTGTTATAACCTCAGTAGTTCTGCAACATCATAAAAATAATAAAGAGCAATGTCCCATGTCTAGAAACAGAAATGATTTCTATCGGAATTTATGTATTCAGTGTAATTAATTCCTATTTTTTAGCCTTTTTTAAGCAAGAAGCAGTCACTCAGTTCCACCAGGAGAAGATATTTTAAAAGCGTTTTTTAATTTATTTTTGAAAAAGGTGACTTTTCTGTTCCACCCGATAATGGGATGGAGCAGAACTTTGCAGAGAGTTTCAGCACATTTTTATCTCATTCCTTTATTTGGAGAACCTGAAAGAGCCACTCAGTGCGATCTTTCACATGTCCAAAAGGTGAAACAAGGTCTCAACTACTATGCTTTTTTTTTCTTTATCCCACAAAATGAGGAACACATACATTTAGTATATGCTGTGCACAGAGAGACTTACCTGAGATTTCTGTCTTAATATGACCAGGAAATCCTTCTTGGGGGAAAAACAATATGTTGGATGCTTACAAAATAACTAAGTACTTTAGATGCTACTTCGAATAAATGCTGTATTTGACTTGCCACCACCTCCCCAAAACTATTATATTTCCTGCTGGGTTTAGTGGCTGAAATACCTCAGTGTTTTCACTGAGCATTACCATGCTTACAATAAAAAGAAAGCCCTACGGGAGTCTCATTTGATTTCATTGCACTGTTTATAAATTAACAAGAAATGGAGACTGTTCTGAATGGCAGACACAAAGAGAAGACACATACACACTGGGAATTCAGTAATCGCAAAAACAAATTCATCTCTGATGATAAACAAATCTCTGACCAGACACTGCTGTTTGAGCCCAAGCCTCTGTGTCCAAGCCATAATGAGGGGTCACAACATGGTCTTTAAAACCACAGGGCTGCTACAGATGATGACTGGGGTTAAATCTTGTTGATGAAATCTCAATTCATTGATTGTACTTTTTATTGCTTTCTGTGGAAGCGACTGGAAGCAGTAGTGAGCTGTAACTCCAAAGTACTGTATTCTCATCCATTTCATAATGCTGGATTTTAACTGTTTAATCAATGTTGCAATGGCTGTACAGCAGCATTGACCCGAATGACTAGGAATACCATTGCTTAGCCAATGCACTGGTCTAAGGGAAAAAATGGTGTCCCATGAAGAGGAAAAAGGCCCAGGGTATGAGAACTGAGCCAGATTTGCTAACATTTGCACATTTGCTGAGGAGCTCCACTGGGCAGCACCAGCAGCACAAGAGCATTTTGTTAACCTGTGCTTTTCCCCCAGCCATCATCCCTCTTTGCAAGGGAACTTTTAAAGATGCTGCACGCTGTGCATGGTGTCCCCAAGTATCAAAGACTTTAACATTTTATTACTTAAGACTCTGATAAAGCAGTCCTGTGTCCTCAATTTCTGAGTTTTTTATAATTGGAAAAACTCAGCATTTTCTGACTTTTCCAGTTATCCTGAAATACAAGTCCCCTCTTAAGAATATCTGCCAAGTAACAGCTACAACTCTTCACAGAGCCACCAGAAGAGGAAAAAATAAATGTGTTCTTCACTTAAGCATGTGCTGAAGTCGTTTCCTAAATTGGAGTGTGAATGGTGAAAACCCACAATTAAATAAGACGTAGCTGTGAGTCTTCCCATAGAGATAAGGTTTGGACTATTACTTGCTTTAATAGCCACAAATTTCAATTGTCTTTAATTGTCCCAGGGCTTCAGCAAGTTGAAGAATTAAAAGGTTAACATAAATGTTTGGTATGAAACACAACTGAGAAATCTGTGGTGAATTATTTATTTGACTAATTTAGCCTTCTTTTCTGTTAATGAATTCTTTGCTTTTTTTATATATGCATTTGTTATTCCGACTTGTTTGACAAGCACTTGGTGTGAATATGTTTCAGCTGGTGGTTTGTGCACAAGCTACCAACAAAGACCCTCTCTTTCACTCATAGCTACTCATAGTTACAGCTGAGGAACAAGTTACCTGAGGATCCTGGCGCTACTGCTGTCCCCAGCCTGGGTGACCAACGCTTTTCAAGCAGACGTGGGAGCTTCTTCAGAGAGGAAAGAGGCTGGGTGGTAGGACTAAGATTTAGGGAGAGATGATGCAGCTGCCCGATGTTATGCTTTCAGTTCAGCCCATGCTTGGTCCCATGTTACTTTCAGAACTGGCTAATTTAAGCTACACCTTCATAATTAGTAATGTGGGGCTGTATTTATGAGCTACTTCATCATAGACTCAGCCCACCCTAGGACTGGCTGGAGATGTTTTCAGTATGCTACGTTGGCCACAGTGCTGTTGCTACATTTCAACAAAGGATATGAGCAGAGAGATCCAGTTGTTCAAAAGCTACACATATAAAGTAATTTAAAAGCCTTTGACAGAGGCAGAGAGGCAAGAATGTCTGATAAAGACACAGCTGCAAACAGCTTCGAGCCTTGAAATAACACAAGGAACGTGTATCAGTTTCTGTCACTGTGAACATTGACTGGTGAAACTTAATACCAACCTCCCCTTCGTGGTGATGAAGAGATGACATTTCCATTTTATTGATCCCGGCAGACACAACACAGGCGATGTCAAAGGGAGTGGAGTATGGGGGCAACACAGCCCAGGTCCATGTGCATTGCCTTGTCCCTGGAAACATTCCAGGCCAGGCTGGATGGGGCTCTGAGCAACCTGATCTAGTTGCAGAAGTCCCTGCTCATTGCAGGGGGTTTGGACTAGATGACCTTTGAAGGTTCCTCCCAACCCAAACCATGCCATTATTCTATGACATGACCTTGGACCACCATGCAGTTTGTTCCCCAGGAAGCTGGGCCAAGACAAATCCCTTGGAGGGCTACACATGCAGCTAAAGAAGAGACATAAGGTTACAGTGGAAAACTATACTTAACTATATTCATAAGGTCACCTGTGGCTCTCACCATGTCAGAGACCTTTATATTCAAATATATATGCACATTTGCATTTGAAGTTTATAGCACAGTATATCACAGTAACATACCTCAGGAAAAGTTGCAGCAGCCAAGGTCCTTTGGCCTTTATAAAAAGACAAAACCTGAAAATATTTTTTTAACAGGAGCTAAGTGCAGATAATCTTAAATGCAGTGCAGAATAAAATTATCATCAGAAGCACAACATTTGCTCTTCAAAGGACACATTCAGGAGCCGCAGCTCCTCAGATATTTTGATTTTCAGCAATAGGAACTGCTGGCCATGTCTTAGCGGTTAATTGTAAGGTCCATCAGGACATACTTTACAGCACTTCTTTAATTGCATCACAGTGTTTGCCACATATGCACTATCAAAGTTGCTGGCACTGTTATTTTTTATTTTCTTCCTGCCAGTTTATGATGTGTGAATAAAAGTACTTCAGTGTTTTTAACACTGTACAAGTCGTGAAACAGAAAACAAAAATATTTTCAGCACTCAAATTGAGGAAGGATGGGGAGCCGTTCATAAACATGTGCCTTGAATTTTGTTTTTGTCATACACTCACCTTGCACTTTTCAAGGCAATTTTATTTGCAGAGTTAAATTGCAAAAAGGCATGTAACAAGATATTCAGGGAGTGAGAGGGGTTGATTTCTCCTGTTTGGTTAATTCTTTAAGAAGTAGTTGCATCCCTCCTGTCAGAGTCCTCACTGAACTCAAGTCAAGCCAAAGACAAAAGGTAGACAGTAAGGATGGAAGCATATCCCATAGATAAAAATTCACTGAAAAATTTTGGCTCTGTCAAATAAAAGAAAATTTTTGGTTCCCTTCACAAAAAGAAAACACTGGAAATTATAATTTTATAGTGAAGAAAATGTTTATTTTAAGTCAAATGAAATGTTTTACTTGGCCTCAAATTAAATTTTGCAGACTTTTCTCCCATTTGCCTGGGAAACCCCCAAAAAAACTGTTGCTTCAGATCAGGTAGAAAGATTGTTTTCCTCCAATATTTCAATGCAGCAAGCCAACTGAAAAGTCAGTTATGCTCATAGTTTTAGATAAAAGTAGCAACTTTTGGCTTTGCTGTGCTACAGAACAAAAACCAGGAAATATTTCATTTTTCCTGCGTGCAGGCACGAAATATCAGTATGATTTTCCACTCCTTTAGCTGGATTTTCTGATTAAGGTAGGCTGAGAAATACCTTTGCACAAGCTGTGGCAGACATAGCATCTCACAAGACATGAAAGTGACCTGTTGTAAGAAGGACACATTAGAGCAGCAAATCATGTCCTGGAAGGAAAAGGAGGTTTGGAAGCAGTGATAGAAGCAGGCAAAGGGAGACCAAGTGGACCGAGTACCCATAAGGAGAATGGTGACACGGGACATGGTCCCAGCAGCAGCAAAGGCAAATGTTTGAGATGGCCAGCATGTGACAAATTCTGACATCAGCTACTTCATTGGTTCCAGTGCCATATGGTGTACCATGGTGTGCTATAAGGCAACCCACACGCTCTGGCCCTGCAAAGATGCGAATGCACTAGATGTCCTTATCACCACCACTTGCCTGGACACAGACCAGGAGAGAACTCATGATACACAAGTGGATATCGGCAGCACCTTGAAACCATTTGCAGAGAAAAACTGCTCCTTTATGCAAGATGTGGTATGCCAGAGTGATATGAATAGAATCACAGAATCATAGAATGTCCTGAGTTGGATAGGACCCACAAGGATCACCAAGTCCAACTCTTGTCCCTGCATGTGACAACCCCACAGTTTACACCATGTGTCTGAGGACGTTGTCCAGTCTTTTCTTGAACACTGTCAGGCTTGGGGCTGTGACACCTCCCTGGGGAGCCTGTTCCAGTGCTCCACCACCCTCTGGGGGAAGAACCTTTTCCTCATGTCCAACCTAAACCTCCCCTGGCACATCTTCCTGACATTCCCTTGAGTTCTATCATTGCTCACTAAAGAGAAGAGCTCAGCGCCTGCCCCTCCTCTTTCCCTTGTGAGGAAGCTGTAGATAGCAATGAGGTCCCCTCTTAGTCTCCTCTTCTCCAGGCTGAACAAACCAAGCGACTTCAGCTGCTCCTCATAGGGCTTCCCCTCCAAACCCTTCGTCAACTTTGTAGCCCTCTTCTGGACACTTTCCAGTAGCTTTATATCCATCCTTTGTATACTGTAGCGCCCAGAACTGCACACAGTGCTCCAGGTGAGGCTGTACCAGTGCAGAGTAGAGTGGGACAATTACCTAATGTCCTGCCTGCCACCTAAGCAGATTTATAGGTTGCATCTCCTGCTGGCTTCTTCCATCCTGAAACATTTCTTCTGTCATTATATCAGCTGTGGGTAGCTAATAGTAGGTTAGGGCTTCAGGAGCCAGCATGCCAGAAGGGGGTTTGGATTCCTGGAAACCAGCTAGGGGAGGCAGGTTACTAATGAGCAGCTGAGATGTTAGGAATATGGCTCTTGCCTGTCCACGGAGACACCCACTTGTCTGTGACAGTGTATCCCATACTGCTAACCAGTGGCTGACTAGCACCATACGGTGAGGAAGTGGCATCCCTTTTAGTGGACAGAGTATGCTTGCCTGGTCAGAAGTGAATGGTGGACCCTTGGGAGCCAATTGCCACCTCCTGCTAGCTGCTATGCATGCCTTATATAATTTCAGGTGTATTGGCAATAGAAATAATTGCAACATACTATCTGTTGACTTGTCAACATCAAATTTCCTAGCCATAGATGTGATCTGGATTAACGCAGCCTTGAGCTAGCACAGCCTCCTTTGTCCTCATGGGTTGGCACAGGCAGTTGCCACAGCTTCTCCAAGTTGTCCACTCTTACGCAATGTCCAGGATCATTTCCAGCCTACGTAGCTGTGCATTAGGCAAGATTCACACACTGCTTTGTGTCGTTAGTACTGCTTCAGTAACACCAGCCCACAGCCAGAAAATCTTCTGGGATCCACAGCCATAGCTATGGCCAGGGTGAGCTGTTTCCATGCAACTCTCCAGCACATACCTCCTGACTGTAGCACCTCCTGCCATCACAAGCCATGGTGGAAATGCCTTCCCCCTCAAATACTAGCTCTGTGCACTCTGCTGCCATGCAGCTGGCAGCAACAGGAGTTCACTCCACGTCAGACCCACGCCTTGGGTGGGCACGGCAGGGCATGGTGCTGGGTGAGCAAGCTGGCAGCAGGGAGTTTTCTTGCATCCAGTCCCAGAGAGGTCAGGCAGGTTCTCCTATAGCAGACAGTAAAATAGGCTCAGTGACACGCCTGCTCTTGCCACCTTGAGAGCATCATTCCTCAGAAACTCATGTGCCTGTAGCAGCTTGAACATGATCCAAATGCAGTTCAGCATCCAGGACCAGGCTAACCCTGCAGGGAATATATTTTCTTTTGGAGGTCCTGACAGAAACAATAAGCCTTTGCTCTGGCTCAGAGTATCTTCCTGGTTGTTGCAAGTGTTTTCCTCGCTGTTCGAAGCTACCTTGGAGTTCCTTAACAGCTCTCTAGAAGCATGAAGAGAAGGACTTCCCTACCTTGAAATCTGAGTGGAGAGGACAAGACTGTTTCAGGCTGTGTTATGCTTCCTCAGGAATCCAAATCCCTGAAGGGGTGATTTTTTAACCACTAAAGACTTGATTTCTGAATTATGTTCTGTAATGTATGCAAAACATAAAAGTCTTTCTCCAATGTGCCACTACAACGAACATGTACAATACTTGCAATAATTTAGCAGGAGGCCAGTAGAGCTGATAAAGTCTGGAACAACTTATGAAAATACCTAAAAAGGGAAAATTTATATTTTTTTTCCAGTCATGGATATAACAAGCATATTTTCCTAGGCACAGTCTGCAATTCCTGCCTCCGTACAGAATGAATGTGTTTCCCTAGTCAAATGCACAGCACCAGCTGAAGTGAATGGGGTGTGTGTTTGCTTTGTTTTTCTTATTAAATATAGATTTGTGGTCAATCAGGAGTTGTAAAAATACTACCGAGGTGGTTACAGCCAATAATATTTCCCTTTGATAATTTTATGGTGCTGCGGTCAAGACATGAGTGTCTAGAGTGTGAAAGGAAGCAGGATCTGATTCTGTATGCCATTACCAACTTGCTGGTAATTAAAAAAAACTGAAAAGTCAACAAAAAAGTGCAATGTATTCTCACTGTAGCTGTTGCTGTCACGGCCAGGCACACAAATTTGTGGGCTAAGTCCTCACTGTTTTTCCTCCTCTTTCCCCCTTGTCCTGCCTTTATCCTTACAATCGCCACTCTCTTCCAGGACCTACAAGAAGCCATCACTGGAGATGAATATTATTTTATTAATATAATATTATCTATTACATGCATCTGGCTGAGACAAGCAAATAGCATTTCAGGACAAAAACATCTGGGTTGACAGGAGGTTTCCTCATGACCCTGGGAGCATTGCCTGCCTCCATCTGCCCTTCTGCTCTCGGCCAGGCTTCTTCCCTGAGCACCCACCATGCCACAGCACCACCACAGCTGCCAGTCACCCCCTCCTCCTTCCTGGGGTGCTCCTACCAGGGCCACCCGCTGCCCACAGCCCTGCCAGTGCTCCAGCCCCACTGGACTTACCTTGACCCCAGCTAATTTGAGACCAAGCTGACCATGTCAAGCTGACAGCATAGAAATGGACAGTGTGAGGGTCCTGCACTGGTAATTAGGGAACAGTAAGCAATATCCACAAAGGAATCATACAATAGTTTGGGTTGGGAGGGACTTTCAAAAGTCATCCAGTCCAACCCCCCTGCAATGAGCAGGGACATCTTCAACCAGATCAGGCTGCTCAGAGCCCTGTCCAGCCTGGCCTGGCATGTCTCCAGGGATGGGGTGTCTACCACCTCTCTGGGAAACCTGGACCCGTGTTTCACCACCCTCATTGTAAAAAAATTCTTCCTCACATCTAGCCAGAATTTCCTCTCCTTCAATTTAAAACCATTACCCCTGGTCCTATCGTAACAGGCCCTGCTAAAAAGTCTGTGCCCATCTTTCTTATAGGCCCCTTTTAAGTACTGGAAGGCTGCAATAAGGTCTCCCTGGAGCCTTCTCTTCTCCGGGCTGAAACAGCACAAGGAAATAGCATAAGGGTTGTTCCTCTCCTGCTATGCTGGCAGGGAACAGACAAAGGTCTTCAGGTGGGCTTTTGAGCTTTACAGACAAGACAGAATAAAATGGGCACTACCCCTTAAGATATAGCCAAGCCAGTTATCTGAGACTGACAGTTCCTCTTCATCCCCTGATTGCAAAAACTGAGATGTCTGAGCTGACCAGATGTGACAAAATGCTTAGCTGGAGAAGCACAGTGAAGTCCAACACAGTGAAGTCCTTTCATCAGCTCCATGGCAAACACATATTGACCCTGCAGGTTCATGCTCCAGGTTGTTGAAAAGAGTTCATTTGTCTGAAAAGTGGAACTCTGAAACTTCTAGAAAGAACTATATTCATCAAAAATGACAGTTTTTCTCTCCCTGTAATGACTTGTAGGTGTTGTGGCATTGGGCGTAACAAGGGATGCTTCCTCATGAAGCACTGAGCTGCAAACTATCACCAACATTATTTATTTTTTAATCTTTTTTTGCTTCCTTACAAAGCAACGGCAACCAGTGCAGCAGAAGTGCTGCCATCCTGCCCAAACCATCCCTCTGCCTACCCCTTCATGCTGCCTCAGCTCACACACACGATGGACAGATAGGCAGACTGACACTCTGCTAACTGCCTGGATGGCACTAATATCACCCCAACCCCACAAAACCATCCTTTCTGCCACCCCCAGATTGTGGGTTCACAGGGATGGACATCCCACCACCACCGTGCTTAGTGCCCTCTGGGCAGCCCCAGGGCACTGGGGGCATTTTTGCCTTCCCCTCACTTTCTAGGGAGGGCAAACAAAATCCTGTTTGTTCCTGTAAACTATTTCTGCCTGTTCAACAGAAGATGGAGTATGAACAACCATTGTGACACAATTTGTCATTATAATTATTAAGGATTACATATACTTATCACATTACATATAATATATACCAATGTGAGCATGAATACATACTATTTAAAAGAAGAAAAGATTTTAGTCTCTCTTGAGCATTTTCATGCAGTGTCTGAACATAGCATTTTGAAATACAAAGGTATAAAGCTTTTTTTTTCCTGGGTGGAGGGTGAGGCAATAATTATTTTTCCCATCTTTTTCCAGAAAGAATGTATTTAAAAAAAAAAAAAGCACCATCGTTGTTTCCTCCCACATGCTTTTTCTGTTTTTACCTCTTCAGATTTTTGGTGAAAATAAAATAGAACCTAATTATGAAATTGTGAGAAAAAAATGGATTTGTGAATTGAAAAAAATGTTAACACTTGCAGAAAATTATATAGGCATTTTCCATTTCACATTTCTGATGAAAAATCAGGACATTCTGAAGAAATTGAAATGTTATTCTGAAGTATCTCAGTTTTGTCAGCTCACTATTTTTCAACAACTACATTTTCAGTCAAAAATTGTCAATCTCCTTTTCTTCTCAGTTGCTTTTGTGACTCCCTCTCACCATCTTCTAACACTGTCATCCAGCAGCTTCTGGGCCCAGAGTAAAGATCATTTACCTGCTAACATCTTTCAGCTATTTGGGTCTTTTTCCTCCTGCCCCCCACAGTGAGGACAATGGAGGGAGCAAGACCCTCTTACCCCATCCAGCATCACCTCTGGTAACATTTCTGGACCCTTCTTTTGCATGAGCATTTATGGATAGGCAACGGCGACCTAAGGGATAGGTTGCCTTCTTCAGCAATTAAGGAAACATCTCCTTTGGGGGCATTTTTTTTTCCTGCCATTGTTATTTTTTTCTGAAGCACAAATATGGATTTATCTGGATGTGAATATGTTCCACAAATTAAATGATGTCTCATTGTGGGGGTAAGAAGGGGAGTGTGTGCTGGATTAGTTAATAGGTCTCCCATTTGTACTGTCTACGATATGATGATAAGCATACCTAGAAATGCAGGAAACGATTCACAAAAGCAATCAGATAATGAGGAATATTATTCTCAGAAGGTCCTTCCTGTGTTTGAACAGGGGGAACAAATTAAAAGCTCAGGTTGTGTGGTAGCTTGAAAATAGTGCATATGGTGACTAAGACTCTTATCAGAGGCAGCACTGAAATAACATTTTCTGCTAAAGAGCTTGAAGAAATATGTTACAAAATTATTAATAATGCATTAAAATTTGCAAGAGCATGAAGGCAGCAATAGTTGAGCTGTGTACTCCCAGAGTTTGAGTGGAAAAGAAGAAGTGCTTGTAAGGCACAGACAAGGAGGTGGCTTCCAGTTACAACTGCTCATAGCATTAAAAATAGTGGTGATAACAGAGGTTTGTTATTTCTGCTGGTAATATTGTGCTGGGGAAAAAAAAAAAAAAGAAAAAAAAAAGAACAACTGTGCAAAACAAAACAGGAAAGTGGTGCGTACAGCTCTCCTTTTTGAAAGACAGAGATCCGGCTCTGTCCTGGCCACAGTAGGAGCCGCAGCATTGATCAGCCACCAAGACCTGCTGAACATCCTTCTCCCACCCTTCCAGTGGGGCTTTCAGACAGCGCCCTGCAAAACTTCCCACTGGCCAGGCTGCATCGTTTGCTTTGTAAACTAAGAGGAGTAACGTGGTGATCAGGCTGGCAGTGGCGGTGCCTGTGAAGGAGATCTTAAGCTGCTGCTCCTAGTCTGCTCCATGTAGGAGAGAGACCAGCCACACCACAATATGAGTCAGACCTCCCAAAGTAGCGACATCCCAAGGCTAAATTCAGGTTTGTGAGTACCCTCTCTTTCTTTAGAAAACACCACTGCAGCTCGGCAAGATATCAAGGTTCTTGCTCAGACCAAAATGCTAATAGTTTGTGCGCCCCTCTCCCCCTGAGACTGTACTTTCTCCCTGCAGCATCATTTCAGTGAAGTGTTTATGCTTGACATACACGTATGCTCCAGGCTCATGAGAAAACACCTTGAATCCCATCAGGCAGCCAGGCAGAGCACTTTCTTATGACACGTTAGATGTATTATTATAATAATTAAATGTTTATCAGGGCTTTTGGTCTCCTTTGATTTTGTGGAGAGTTGGAAAACCAGACCTTCAACACTGGCCTATGCCTTTAAAAAGCTAATCTTCATGCTTTATTAATAAACATGTAAGTATACCACTGGTATCTCTACTGAGCATCATTCTCGGTGCACTCTGACATGAAAAGTATGTGCTGTTTGCCAAAGATTTCTTTTTTAATGTCATAATATTTCCAACCATGAGATACTGTTAAGCAGCAGAAAAAGGACAGGTGACCTGAGAGAAGACTGAATGACCAAAAAATGCCTTTGAATTAGACGAAAACCTTCTGCTTTCACTTCAAAAAATCCCACGCTGCTTCCCAGGTATGATCCAGATCTGTTATATACAGCAAAGTTGGTCAGTATAAATCTTTATTTTGTGTTTCGGAAGGCAAGCGATAGAAAACCCATTCTAACACAAAATGCTAGTCACCTGAGGTCTATAGCTTGTTTTGCAGCTCAGGAAAGAAAAAAAAAGCAAGCCTCTGTTCACCCTTGGCCAACTGAGTTACATTTTCTGCTATTATTAATGCATTGCAAGGTTTTTTTTCATATCAATTTGAAATTATACATCTGGGAAATCCCAGTACAACGGCAGTCAATGCTTTGTTTCTCTGTGTGGCCCTTTGCAATTACTAGAATGTGCAAATATAATTTAGCGCAGGTAAAATTCAATCAGTCACCCCAAGCACAAAGAAATCTCCATCTCCCAGAAAAAAACCCAGAGAGTGTTTCCCTGCAAATGGCACAAGGGAGCTGTAAGAGTTTCTAAAACAAATTTATTAGAATATTTAAATTCAAGTTGTAATGGGAAATTTAGCTCAATAGGTGAGGCGGCAGCATGCTGAAACCCAGGCGAAGCAGGCAGACGGCTCTCGAGGCTGCGGACTCGCTCACATTACAGTCCTATTTCTGCCTGCACGAAGTCATTGCGAAAACCAGGGAGGCAGGTTGCTCGAAAAGCAAACTCCAGGAATGCAAGGGAGGGCTGGGGGTACTGAGAGACCAGGAGGCTGCCGAGGAGCGAGGGCAGAGGTGAGGGTCTGTTGTGGTGGCACCAGAGATGGCCGGAGATGTGGTTTCCAGCCACCCTCAGGCTCCCCACATGGCCATTTCCCAAGCAGGTGCCACCTGCCCAACCTCAGGTGCTTGACGGGATCTCAGGCCAGGTTTGCAAACCTCAGGACCAGGAGAGCTTGAAGCTTGAGGCAAATCACGAGGGGAAAAGGCAGCAGCACCCAGGCTGAACCAGAGGCTGCAGCTGGGGCCGCAGGCCTGGAGATGTCTGCTGGCATGGCCAGGAGTGGAGTCGGGGTTACAACTCTATGGTTCTTATAAAATTACACTGTAATGAGGAGGTGTAGCTCTGAAAAAAACAAAAAATAAAAATGTAGAACTAAAAAAAGCCACAAAATTTAAGGATTGCTGGATTTATGCTTCTCAAGCAACTACAGCACCATAACGTTTTGTTTTTGTCAAGCAGCAAAGGCTGCCCTTCACCTCCTGCTACGTTCAGTGGGAGCTTTGTCATCGCCTTCAAAGGAATCAGGATCAGGCCTCCAATGTGTTAATAAGCAACAAGAATTATGGAAAGAATTACATTTAATGTGAAGTCAGGCTGCCTGCGGTGATCGCACCGTACGGCCTGTCACAGATCGCTTTGTGCTCAAAAACTGCTCCACAGACTGATCTGCGGATGAGACAACCGCAAGACGTTTCTGCTTGGCAGAAATATGGAGGGAGAAGGAGACGAGAGAAGAGTCAGCAGCAGCTGATTGCTTGTGGTGATGGTTTGAAAACTCCAGATACATACAGCTCCACTTCTGAGAAGCCCAGAGCACCTTGGGCACGGTGTGCAAGCAACCACCTTTGCATTTCCTGAGCCGTCATGACCACCCTACCAAGAAAAAGGTCTTCTGCTCTTATACATCTAAAATTCCACTGTTCTGAAAGCACCCACCTTCACATTAGGGAAGTGTCCTTTTTAAAGTACTTTGGAAAAGAAAGTAGAACATTTTCCCTTGTCACTGACCTCTGAAAGAAATATTCCTTCTTATCTCCTAGAAGAATGAATCAGCAGAGGAACAGGTTACTCCAAAATATCTTCAATAATACACAGTGTAGGGGAATTGTATCTAAGGTGACTCCCATGTTGGCTCTTTGTCTATGAGACTCACCTTGCTGAAGACATTCAGTGTTTTTCTTTCATGTCCTTGTAGCCCAAAGAAAGCTGTTACCACCACAACCAGACCTGCTGCAGTGTGTGGCAGGACATTAGAGCACCCATTAAAGCTGAAAAGGTTCAGCCAGCGTGGGAGCAAGAAAGGCTTTTGCTTTTTGTGCATAGGCAAGAATGAGAAACTGCCGAGTTTCGCAGAAATAAAACAGCAGAGCTGAGGGATAGCCTAATTTACTCATTCCCTAACCTGTGATTGCTGGTTCTTTTACCCATGGTGGGAAGTAAGGTTATTTCTGTGATCCTGCATCACTATCCTTGAACTATTTTCCACTCATCCATCTAGCAGGTAGCCTGCACACTCTGGCAACTGTTTTTCTTCACAGAACAGGCAGATTTGAAAAACAGTCTTTGCAGCCCCAAACTGACTACGGATGGTGTTTTCACAACCTTTCTGATCAAAAATGCACCTACTTTCCTGCCCACTCATTTTTCTGCTGCTCTGGACTTCACATTCAGTCTCAGTCTTTGCCTCCTTTGCAGCATTGTGCCATTTCCCAGTAGCTCCTCCCTTCATCCTTCTAAATCACTCAGTCACATCCTATTTTTATATCTTGCCCTAAACCTTTCCTTTTGACTATAACTTACAACTGACTGTATAAAACAACATCAATATTGTAACAGCCACTTTGGACCTCTTGTGATAGAACTTTCTAAATATGTGCGTTGAAATCTCTTATGAAATTTCAGGATGGGTAAGGTTGGGAAATGCTGTGCACATCCAGGTGCTGATGTTCAAATTGTTTTCAAATTTTTTTGTAAAAAGTCCCAACTGGCCTGGAAGTAACAAAATGGAAAATAAAACAAAATAAAAAAGGGTACCTACAGTTATTTTGGGAAAATCTCATGGTATGACTGGTGCTTACATTATGGATTGCTTTAATTTGGGGTACAACATATTGCTCCTGACATAGGCTGAGTAGTTGCACCCCCACCTCTACAGTAAAAATCAGTGTTTCCTCTGGAAGTTAAAACATCCTGAGGAAAAGAAAGGAAAGCAAGAGAATTTATCAGACAGAGCCTGACACATCGTAAAGATGCAGCATTGTTATCAGGTATCATTCTAACACACTCGCCGCTCTACACCACTCTAAATTTTATGACCACAAAAACAACCCACACATACATGCCAAAGTGTGACTAGCCGAAGACAGCTCTCAGCATGTTAGCTTCATTTCGCTCAAGAGACAAACATAAGATCACAAATGAAACTGCCTACACCATACTGATGTGAGCAGTAATCTCAGGTTTTGTCAGTGAGTCAATGCAGGTACCAAACCAAGCGCTTTCCTTTCGTGGCTTACAGTACCTGTAAAGCCTTCTGCCTAAAAGCCAATCAAACAAGACACCGAATAATTTAGTTGCCACCTAGAGACACATAGCAAAAGCAGTCACTGTATGAATAGTTGATGCAAACATTTTGTCCACAGTTAATTCAGAATGAATAACACAGAGTCATATGGTTACTTCCGTGCCCAGGTACAGCAAGATCTATAATGCATAAAATTGATGTTAAATGCATAAAATCTCCTGCTTGAAGCATCAAAACACAGTCATGGCCTTGAATGCTGATGTTAAATCTGAAGTATATTCCACATATCACATGGACTGCAGCTAACAAACAGCTTTCCACTGTAACTATTACATTACTGTAATTGGGCAGACACTGGCTGGGGATTTCTTCAGAGACCTATTTTTCAATTAAAGTTTAATTTTCTAGTAAAAGGTTTTATACAGTATGAGACTGTGTACGCACCTCATTGTTGCACTGTTTCACATCATCAGATTTCTTGGCTTATTATTTCCAGGACAGTACAGGGGAAAAGCAAAAGAAATAAAGGCAGGATGATGCTTTTTTCCAAACTCCCTTCCAGGTCCAGGATGAAGCAACTATCCCGGTCACTGTTTGCAAGTGTGTGACCAGGCTGGTCTGACACACCACGAGTTGGCTTAATGAGGAGAAACTCATTCTGTGTGATTTTCCTCTCAAGTGAAGACAAATGGGAAGAAAAGCCACCAGGAAAACAAGAGAGGTGCTAGTCAAGCAAAATGAGAGTTGCTCTTCTAGTACGTTGGCCTAGATACAGCATGGGTTTAGGCTTCCTAACGGCTCGCTATCCAACTCCTCTGCTGCTGCTATACATCAGCCTGGGGGCAGGGAAGGGAATAACCCCCAAAGATCAGCAAACCCCGGTAGCACTGCAAATCCCTGCAATTACCTCCTGTTGCTCCTTCTCCCCCGTGCACCTGCCTTCCAGGGTGCCTGCGGGCACCTCCACGGGTCCCTTTGGTGGAGCTCAGGCACACGCAGGGAGATGACTCTTCCCTCCAGGTCCAAAGAGCCGCTCACTCAGCACTGCAGGGAAAATCCATTACTGCTTCCCGGTGTTAAACAGTTAAACCAGCTGGATTTGGGGATCTCAAAAATGAGGAGGATGAGATAACTACATTTGCAAGAACATTTGTTTTGAATCCAAACCATTTCCCCAAGTGTATTAATATGAATTACCAGGAGATTGTCTGAGGATTTATACGTGTAGTATTCCAAGAATAAAAAAGAAAAAGCCTGAGCAGGAATAGTCAGTTTTAAATTAAGATAAATTACTCCAAGTTTATTTTTAAAATATATGCATATCCATTGTTTACGATTGTAGAGTTCAAAATGCTGAATGTGTCTGCTGAGAGGATATACGCCTCCCTTGCACAACTCTTTGCTCTAGTTATTTGCAAGATATCCTGATAACTCTGCAAGGAAAAAATGGGAGGGTGTTGGGGAGGAAAAAGAAAAGGAAAGTGGGAATGAGAGGGAGAGAGAATACACAGCATTACTGACAATTGCTAATCTTTTGGGGGCGAGTAGGAGGGGGGGAGATTTTTAGGCATAAACTAGAAATTAAATTTTGCCAAGATGTGCCAGAGTACAGTCCCTGTCCATTTACATAATCAAATAAAAGGTAAGATTCAGCAACATGAATACTCAACCTGCCAGTGAGCTGTTTGTTTCTTAGTGAGAGAAAAAAATGGAGTGAGAGAAAAAAATTTCTTTAGGAAGTTAGCTCTTTCTCATACAGTTCATATTATACATGGCACAGGCAGCAGATATAGAATTTGCTACAATATATTAGTTTGATAACATTGTAGAGGGTTTCTCATCAAAATACAGAGACGGGGAATTATAGTTCCAAGGCCTAATTTAATAACAAAGTATGCTGTTGTTAAAACCATTTTTTGCCTGCACTCTATAAGCAGCGTGTGCATTGTATGAAGAATCCAGGAAGAAAAATTGAAGAATTATGCAGACAAATACTGGTATGTGGCCAGAGCTTAGGAAAACATGTAGCTGCCTCTCAGTGTCCTTATTGCCCATAAAAGAACATTTCACACGGTCAACAGCTCAAATTTATGTGGACCCTTAGGGGTAAATTTTCAGTACAGTGAATAAGAACTCACACACGCAATTGCGTTATTGTTAATGGGAGTTGTGTGGCTACTTCTTCCACTCGGTACTAAAAATGTGCCCTTTGCTATAGAAGACTAACTAATATCTACAGACCACTCCTGCTCCCAGTCTTCTTCTCCATCAGCAGTCCCAGAGGAGCAATGGACAGTGGCCTGTAAAACCCTTGCCTTGCGTCTTCTCCTCCCTCCATGCCATTGACGCAACCTTTGGGAGGGCAAGTGCCCCCACCCCAGTGAGGACTGCAGGTTGGGGAGCACAACATCTGTGATGCTCTTGCCCATTCCCCACTGCAGGTGGGTCTTCCCCTGCCTCCCTCTCTCCTTGCCCAGAAACCTGCCACCATCTACACTGTGGTTTTAGTGCTGGAGATCTTCCAAAGCATGCAGCGTGCCTTTGTGCCCCCCTTTTCCCTTGGGTGTAATCAACACCAAGAGGGTCTTGCCTCCACTGATTTTGATTGTAACAGATTTTTCTTCTTGGTGCCTGTTTCCAGCTCTTACCCTCGTGGTATTTCTCTAGCAATTCTGGCTGCGCTGCATCCAAATAACCATCCAGTCATGATGAACTAAGACTAGCACAAGAGGTTTATGACTTGAAATGATAGTTTGAAAATAGGTAACCAATAAAAACTTGGCAATAATTATGAGACTTGCAAAGAGGACTGATTTTCTTTACTGTAACTAAGCTCTACGGTGACATTCTAAATGTTTTATCAGCAAGTCTGAGGGCTAGAAACTTGCAAAATTTAGACTGAAATTGTGAATGTCAACAACACCAGAAGCTGCTGTACCCTGGCAAGCTACTTTGCTCTGATAGCTTGAATGTCCAAGAGAGCTTTGTGGTAGCTGGTCACACACCATCTATATTTCTACATTCCCTTGCTTGGTTATAAGGCTGGATGTAGAGTTGCCCTCTATGGCTGGGAGCACACCCACCCAAGAAACAAGAGCCCATTTTTTTTGTCACACCCTGACCTGGACCGTAGTTGAGAGGGTTCCACTGCTTGAGGTGTAGTTGAAGCCCACTTGTCCCAGGCTGACAGTTAATGTTTCCAACCATGAAGTCCAGTGTTCTACTCTGATTTCTGAGGTCTATAGGGTGGAGCAGTAGTTTCTTTAAACTTGGTCACGATAGCACATAGCATTACAAAAAAGACATGTTGGCGACATCTAGCCAATGTTGTAATCATATTTTTATTTATCTGCCAAGATGTGCAAAAAATCAGCAGTGCAGAAGTTGCTCTTCCCTCTCAGTACCGATTGGACATCATTTGTGAATGGAGCACACCCATGGAGAGAAAGCCTAACTTAAAAGGTGCAGATGTGAGACTATCCCACACACAGGCTCTTCTCTCTATGAAGTAATGAGATCCCACTTAACAGCAAGAGGGTCTTGCATGGAGGGGAATGCATGGCCGAGGGTAATTGATGTTCCAGATAATTTTTGTAGGATCGTCCTTGTAACCTGTACCACAGAGACCTCCTGCATGATGGAGGGAGAGCTTCACGACCAAGCCTCCTGTCTGTTTTTTGCAGCACGGGCTAGAGATGAGATACCAATTTTATTTGCCACCATTTAATTTCTTTCTTTTTAATTAGATGTGTGAGGTACTCAGAATCTTGTTTGGGATTGGTTTCACAACCCATCATATTTCTTAAACTATGATAGGACAATTGGCCATTAATTCAAAGCAGTGCTAATAATGGTCACTACAGCTACTAGGAGAAACAAATGGGCAGGCTGTTTAGAAAGACCTTTCCACTTTTAACCCCCTTGATATAAATTTAGATTTAAGTCAGACAAACAAAAGGCACCATGTCTCAATTACCATTTGTTTAATCACATTATTCCCTTTGGCATATATCAATAGTCAGTCCCCTGCACATGTGAAAAAGAAGTAGAGAGAGACTTGGAGTGGGGCAGAATTATCCAGGAACACATATATACCTTCCATGCCATGTCATCCCATCCCATGCCATACACCTTCCAAACTACAGCCAGAGGAGGCTGCCCAGTTGTTCTCTGGCCAAGGCTGTGGCCTGGAGGACCCAGCAAGCTCTGATCCTCCTGCCAAGCTGACTTTGGTGAGGAACAGAGGGTAGGTGACCACACCAGCATCTCACACCATACAGAGAGAGCAGGCTGTGGCAGATGATAACAGGGCTCATGGGGGTTGGCCAGGGGGGGAGTTGCCTGTCTCGTGATACAAGCCTTGAATATTCTGAGATTTTGTTCTTGGAAGTAATTTTGCCCACCTCCCTCCTTCATTTTCTTCTTTGACGTGCAGCCCTGCTCTGGTGTACTGCCTGAGTGGGAATTGCCTGCAGGTCCTGATGTAATAGCTGTGCCATATGGTCCCTTCACACAGCAGGAAGGTGGAAAAATCCAGAAGGAAAAAAAAAAATACAACACAACAGCAACCCTGGAAAACTTTATATAGCAGTTCAGCAGAACTACAGCTGTGGCCACAAACAGAGGCAACAACTGGAATATAGCTCAAGATGCACAGGGCACAGCAACAGCACACAGCCTCCCCAGAAGGCAGCTGAGCTTTATGTCCCATTTAACTGAGAAAGCTCCCCGCGTATCATAAAGCTCCATTAAAGCACACAAGCAGGTGTGGCAACCCTGGTGTTTTCAGTGGTAGATCACTCTGCTCCTCTTGCCTCCAAAGTACCCTCCGCTGGCTGCTCTTCTCCAGGTGTTTGCAGAGGAACCTAATGAGACTGATTGGGACATGCTGATCAGCTTTCATTATAAGCTGTTCCCTAGCAGTCTGATTAATCAAAATAATGGTATGTGCTGTGCGCTTATTTTATGGCTGTACCCAGTTTTGCTTTCAAAACTAAAATAAGACACCTGTTTTCCCCACCCTGTCTTGCTGAGTAGTCCCTTTAAGAGCATAACCTTGTTATCAAATATACGATATACCATCAGAGCTGGGGAGCTTCATACACACATAAATATCACTCTTCCAGTTTGTGCTTTTTATACTAGCAGAAGAATCTAATGGAAATAAATTCAGTCCATGGGTCAATTACAGGCTTATTTTCATATTTATGGACTTAATACTTCCACACACAAAAAGATTCTAATGATAGCCTAAGGCACAGAGTAATCAAAACAACAGCTATTGAAAGGGAAGGAACCAAAGAAAAGTACCACTTTGAAATTCTACCCCAATCTCCTGATATTGTTATATACACTACATAAAAAATGCTTTTTCACAGATGAGTATGATTTTTACCTACTTACTATCAGTGTAATGTTAAAAAGAAACCGAAGGCAAGAGTTGTTACTGGAACAAAACCCACACTTTTTCCACCTCCACATTCAAGAAATTAACACTTTGTTATGAACAAACAAATCTCCTCGTTTCTTCTTCTTCCTCCTTGTCCCTGAGTTGGTTAGTAAAGGAGGCAGGATTTCATGCTTCCTTCAAGGATCGGGGATGTCCACGCGCTCTGCATTGACTGACAGATGCTGGAGGCATCCCCCCGTGAGAGACGACAGGTGCCCATTCCTCACCAACCAGTTGCACGTGTCTTTGGAGGCTTCACCACTTCCTTGGGGAAGGAGGAGAGGGAAAGACTAGCTTTAGCTCACTCTGTAGAGCTGCCAGGATACGGACTTCAGGGCGGCCGAAGGAGCTGCTGCCCTGCCCTGTGGAGAAGCCCCTTGTCCCCTGGTCCTGGCCATGGAGGGCATGCAGGAGGCACCCTCTTCCCCTGCTGCTACCACTTGAAGCAGCCCTCTCCAAAAAAAATCAGAAATTTCCTTCTACGTATCAGCAGTGCATATAGGTATTTGTTATCCCAGCTTGTTTTCATGTATATTTTATGTACCAAGCAAGGATGTGTGAGGAAAGAAGGGAGCATGTTTAAGCTTTCGATGCCAACTGGAGCAAGACAGACTGCACAAGCTATCACTGAGCGCTTCATGCATTGCAACTTCATCGTGTTGTTTCTTGAGTTAGTTATTTATTAACAGTCACTGGATTGGAGCATATTGCATTTGATTAGATAAATGATATGTTGTTACTTGGAGCATTTTGTGAAGTCGTAATAATCTCTATTGACAATGCATCTATTAGATTGGCACAATGTTTTCTAGTTATCAAGAGGATTTTTATGGATCTGAATTCAATGCAAAGGGCCCTAAACCTCAAGCCTTAGTTCTCTAGAAATCTGACATGAGAAATAGCAAAAGAAAATGAAATATTTTCCTCATTTGCTGATTATTTCCACAGCCCCTGAATGCCTATGAATAAACTCTGCCACACCACCTGACACAAGAAAAATAGCCATACAGGAAGCTTAATATTTGCTGTAACCTCAGTTTCCTGGAGCTGGAGCGCTCCCTTAAATAATTTACAGCTCTAAAAGTGAGATAAGACTATCTCCAGTTCTGGCTTTGTTGTGTGTCTTGGGTTATTCTAAACCACTTTCTGCAAGGGACATCCATCATTACAGACCCAAATTCACCTTCATCCCACATAGACATCCCAGAGACAGCGACTGGAAAAAATGCCAGAACTGAAGATAGTCTGATGTCATTTTAATGACTGCAAATTATTTAAAGAAGAATACCACAGCCCGAGTCCCAGTCATTTGAGAGTGTTTGCTAACATGTTTAAGAGGTCTTGAGTGACAATCTCTAGTACACGTACGCAACGAAAATAAGGTTAATGACTCTCATTTGAGAGGGAAGAAGCACATAGGGCAGGAGAGCAATTGTTCCATTTTACGCGACAGAACTCTCAATAAAGAAGGGAATGACTCCACTCAGGAATGACTCCATTTATAAGATCGATGGTATTAAAGCAGTAAAACACCCAGTCTACCTAGAACCCCAACTTTTATCTGCTCCACTCAACATACTAACTTCAGCTGACATCACTGCTATCTAGCATCAGATTTGCCGGAGTACAGGAGGCAGAGAAGTTCCAGAAGATGCCAAACTGTTTTGCTGCAGCTAGAAAGGAAGCAAGAAGGGAAGAATCATGAGAACAGTAACAACTGTTGTGATAGATTTGGATATGAAACTGCCCTGGCAGCTCTGACCCTAGACTGAGCTTAGTGGTGAGCAGTGGGGAGCTTCCTAACCCAGAGGGTAAGAAGGTAGAGAGGCACCACAAAGAGCATCAAGCTGGCCTCTTGCCTCAGGAACTGAAATGGCTTCGACTGTGATCTTCTCAACTGCCTTCTCTAAAAGGAAATTTTAAAGACAGTGCAGTAACTGAAGAAACACTGGCAACGTCAAGAAATGCTTTCTATGCAGTATTACTAATTCTTTCACCACAGATTACAGCATGTGTCTTCTCTGCCATACAGGCATTATCTCATCTCTTTAAAAGACGAGGAGCTTCAGCCACAGACAGGTCATATCCAAAGTCATATGCAGAGCTTTGAATCAAGACCCATCAAGTCACACTATGTCAATGTAAGACATGGTATCTGTTGACTTCAGTGGGAATCCCAGCATAACTGGGAACTGGGGCTGTTTAACCTGGAGAAAAGGAGGCTGAGGGGAGACCTGATTGGTCTGCAACTACCTGAAAGGAGGTTGTAGCGTGGAGGGTGTTGGTCTCTTCTCCCAAGTAGCAAGTGACAGGACAAGAGGAAATGGCCTCAAGTTGTGCCAGGTGAGGTTTAGATTGGATATTGGGAAAAAATTATTCACAGAAAGGGTTGTCAGGCATTGGAACAGGCTGCCCAGGGAAGTGGTGGAGTCACCATCCCTGGAGGTGTTTAAAAGGCATTTAGACGAGGTTCTTAGGGACATGTTTTCGTGCTAGAGTTAGGTTATGGTGGGACTTGATGATCCTTAGGGTCTCTTCCAAGCCAAACAATTCTATGATTAAAAAAAAAAAATAAAAAAATAAAAAATGACCTAATGTCATTTGAGATTTGAGGAGTTTTCCACTTCCACACATGTGCTCAGGGCACTACATATTGGTTCCAGGTCCCTATATCATGGGACATGCCAGGCTTCCTGCACGGATGCTTGGGTTGTGTTCCTCATTTCAGGCCATTGTTCCAGACTGTATCTTTTGTTTGGGTCTTGGCAGGCAGAAAGACAGAGAATGCTAATGAATGGGTTTGCTCTGAGTGCAATATAAAAGAGGCATCTCATTTTCATTTTCTTTCCTGTGAGTCTTGAGTTTTAAACTTGAGCTATGCAATGGAAATGAAATTCCCCTTACAATGATGGGCTTCCCCCTTTATGCAGATAGTTGAAAGACACTGGATAAGCCACTTCTCAGCAAACCCATACAGCCTTAAATGTTAGACAGCAATGCCGACATGTGATTTATTGTTGTAGAATGGAAACTCTTGGATATTTACTGGTAAAAATATAAAATTCCTCTTCTATAACTTAGACCTCAAGTACTGGCCATACTTAGAAGATCTGATAGAGGTGACTGTGTTGCTTCAACATTGGTAGGAGAATCAGGCATCATCATGGCAACATCTTCGGTTTCAGTTTGCTTTGAGAATTGGTTGGTTTCCTGACTTTTGGAGAGGTCCTCAGTGGTGGTTGTCAGCAGCACCCTCAGCAACCCTGCTTATCCCAAACCTGCAAAGTAAGAGTCTCTTCTATACGTATATATACATTTCATCTGGCTTTGCACATAAGTCAGTTTATCCTGGATGGATCTACTTGTCTCATGTAGCAGGACTCCTGGTTTTCTAAAATTCTCAGGAAATGCAACCAGGAGTTGGACGCCTAATTAAATCATCTCCCCCAAACGTCTGGCCCTCTGCTGGCTGAGACTTTCAGAAACTGTGCAAAGAATGGATTTCACTTTCAGCAGGCAGTGTTGAGCATCCGCAGCCACCACTGCCTCCCAGGGAGCTCCTGCCTGACAGTTTTGAAAATCATCAAGTCTTTAAGCTACTACTTAAATTAAGAGCAAGGACCTAATTTTAGGTACCTGTGTCTGAAATCTGTGTGCACTCATTTCCATCACTTCAAAATTCCTCACGCTAGGGACAGAACAGGACCTCCCCAATCCTAACTTTGTACATCATCTCCTATATTCTTGACCATCCTCTTTTGGTTCCTTTTCTTAGTGAAGTTGTCCGTGCCAACCCCTTTCCTGAGGCTTAAAATAAACATCTTGATGTTTTGCATTTATTTGTAGATAGTCTGTGTGCATGTGCGTACACATATGCTTGCACGTGTGCATATCTAAACCAAAGTACTTAAAAAGCTTTACTGTGTCTTAATACATATTGTATATCATCAGTGGAAGTTTTCAGCATGTTCATAGAGAGGTGTGTGTGTCTGTGTGTGTGTGTATGAGAGGGAAAGAAAGAGCAAGAGAGACAGACGGAGAGAGGGAGAGAGAGTGCACCAGGAATTATCTATGCATAAAGAAATTAAAAGAGAATATTTTTCCAGAGCAATTGAAGCCCATCTCCTGAACAATGACGACAGCTCCTCATTTTCGACAACAATAGAGGGCACGTAGGAGTCAGCTCATTAGAATATCTGTGGCTCTTTTCTGTTCTCTCTGCATTAAGCCCCCATAATGTCAGTTGTCACTTATTAATGACAATTAACTAGTAATCAGCAGTGAGACTCTTCGAGGTGGTCCTTGCCTGACAGGTGAAGAAAGAGAACATTGCGTAGTGCCATGCAGTGACATGGAACCTTCAAAGGGAGCACGGCATTTCCATAAATTATTTCAGAAAGAAATTTTCTTTTAGACATTCTCTTTAAAGCATTAGGATCTTTAACCCTAGAAGGACTATACGGTTGCAGCTGTCCTCCCTCCCCCTCTCCCCTTATCGCTAGTATTGGATAAAATTGGAAGGCAGCCTGATCTGTCATGTAACCCAATTCCCATCTGGGGATGGAATAGCTATCAACCCACTCTGCTGAAACTATAAATACCTTCCCTTGATACCCAACCTTAAGTGCTCACTTAAAATGATGCCCAGATATCAACAGTGAGGTTGCCAACTGAGAGCAGCTAGGTGGATGTCCAGTAGAGACTGTGACACATCTATTATACTGTCTTTAAAAATTAAATTACTCACAAGCCTCAATTTATGGACATGCATAGCCTGTGAAATTGTACCACCTTTTCCCCTGTTTCTAATGGGTTTTACACCCACTTGTTATGTCTTGTCTCAAATGAAATGGCAACTACTCTTACTGTGTGTTTTTACAGCAACTAGCATATTCAGGGCCCTGGACACTATTGCAATACAAATTTGATGTAGTTATTGCCCTTAGAAAGACTGAAGTGGGAAAAACAAAAACCCAACCATCAGCAACAAATCAACTATTAAGTTTCCCCCTTGCAAAGCTTTCATCTTTGCTCCTCTCCCTGTCTTAGGCAACACCAGGTAAAGAGCACTCACCACCACATTTCATTCAAACTCTTTGCTCGCATTTCCCTCCTTATCTCTCTTCCTTCTCCCTGACCCTCCAGCTTTTGAACAGGCAATCCTGTGAAGTCTTTACATTGATTATTTCAGCTGTCCACTGCAAAACCTTGTTTCCTTCCTGAGACAAATTCAGCCTCGTTCCACGTTTTGTGCAAGAGGTCAGAGCAGTTCCCAAACATCACTCAGGCATGCTCCTATCTCCCAGCACAGAGCCCCTTTGAGCTTTACCCAGCCAGGTCCCCTTTTGTTTCCTAACAGGCAAATGGGCCTTCCAGCCATTCCATTTTCACCCCTCTTAGTCCTAGCTTTCAAAACCCCTCCCATCTGCTCTTGCTAGTAGCAATTTTTCTCCTCGCAGTTTTTTCCCCCATCTTTGCTTCTTCTCACAGTGGATCTCCAAGCTCCAATTCTTTTTTTTCTTTTTGTGCTGCTTTTACCCTTCTGATGGTTGCTGATTGTTAGACCATGTTCTTAGCCGTTCCTTGGTCCTATTTCTTCCCTGCACTTTTTCGGATTCCCAGTTGTCAAAGCACACTTTAAAAATGTGAAATGAGACACTCAACAACCCCCAAAACCCAGGCGGAGGATCCCCATGCAATGTTAAGTCTAGACCTGCTGCCTTTTTTAGAGCAAAGCTATCTAATTTTTCACATTATCACACCACAGAAAAGTAGTGATGAGAAATAGTAGAGACAGTTAATGCTAAATGCTACAAACTTCAGCAATATAGCACTTTAGAGGCAGCTAAGAATACAGCTCTCCCTTGAACATAAAGACACACATGACTGCGAAAAGAAATGTGCTATACAGTGCATCCTTGAACCTACATTTTATCATCATGCTACACACTCAGATACTACTATATATAATTATTAATACAGCATGCCCATTGCAAACATGCTGAGTGTGTTTGACCTTGGATTTGACCAAGTAATACACCAATTGTGGGCAGTGTCTGAGGCTGCAGTGTTTTTTAGAGACAGCATTTGTGCATTAATAAACTTAAAGCTTGTTTACTGTGAGAATTTTCCAGTTAAACCATTACAGCTACACTGGTAGCATTAGGCAGTTTCCCTGCCACAGCAGCTCAGGGCAGTTTTTCTTATTGCAGAATAAAAGTGGCTTTTTCCAGTTTGGCTTGAATTGCTTCCAAAGTACTTTAGTCGAAATTGAAAAAAAGTCCAGAATGAAAATAGCCAGGGAGTGACTTATACCAGGGAGGAAAGCCATTAATGAATCTCACATCCTACCTACAACAGATCTAGCTTTTCCTTGGAACGTGGGATGGACAGAACTGATCTAGTACACAACTTTTCCACCTTTATAAGTACAAACTAGAGAGATGTCAAAGACCCTGAAGCCAACAGGCAGCATTTTCAAGAGCCACTTCTTGTTTTGCCAGCTATAGCAGGTTAAGCTGAAGTGAAGAGGTCGTCTGAAAACATGAAACTTTGTACTCCTTTATCAAGATCAAAATCCCCTGCTATCCCATTCCTCTCCCTCCCAGTGTACCCTCAAACTCCTTGCAGAATGATGGTGACTTGTAGAGCTGCTCTGCCAGTTCTTGCTGTGCTAGAGATTGGGGGGAGAGCGGGGAGAAGAGAATGTTCTTGACACTGAGTCTCTATCAGTGCTTCCATGACAACAAATAAGATGTTACACATCGGAACTGTGCAGCAATAAACTAAGCCTAACCAGGACTTGAAGAAGAAGGTCAGTTTTTACAGAACATTGCTACTCAGAAACGCTCAGGTTAAACCACAATTTATTTGCACATCCCAATACACCGTGCAGTACTGGGGGGAGAGAGGAAGGTGAGAGTGGCAGAGATCTGTTTTTTCCCTAGCTGGGTTTCAATTCCAGAGGCAGCCTTCAGGATTCTACAGCAATGGTCTCCACCAGCTGTAGAGCAGTGGCAAATGGTGTGTGACCCAATCTGCCTGTCCGCATCTGAATACAATGCTCATTTCCAAGATACAGTGAAGTATCCGGCCATTCAAAACCACAAAACCTCATAACTTCAAGTAATTCAGCAGGACTGATATTCGACCTCAGCACTATGCGGTCTTGAGTATCCAAACTCCTCTGAAAGGTATGTCAAGGGGTGAAGGGATTCTGAGCATGGTGATACACTGTAGGATATAATGAAACTGAAGTGCCAGCTGGCAGGTTAATGTGCTTTGCCAAACTGATTTAGCACCCACCAGTCCACTAGTGAACTTATTGGAAATAAACTGCTCGCTCTTAGCTATCAGATCTTCCAACCCAGACTATATTGGACAGAACTCAACTCCTTAATCTGATTGTAAACTTTCTGGGGAGTAGGGAATTGTGCCTGAGAGCATTCTCTAGTGGCTAGTCTTCAACCTGCTGGCCAGGAGCTTTGGGCAATATTTCTGACTACAGGACTTTTAGCATGCTGCTTTCTGGATTCCACCATCATGTGTGTCATCTTTTCAGCAGGAACTATGGGTACCACCCAACTTTAGTCCTTCACAAACAAGCTCTAATACAAACTTCAGTTTGTACACGCTCTAAGGAGAAGGCTTTGGACAACTTGCTGTGTGTGCCAACAGAGACGACTTCCACCTGCATGACCCTGAAGGTTGGCCTGTATTTGCCTAATGCGTCCCATCAGCCCTTAAGATTTCATAACACATGCTGTCCTGAGCAAATGAGTCAGCTCTGGACTACTACAAGAGCAGATGGGTTGCAGGCAACGAGACTCCAATTCCCCTTCCTCAAGTGACCACGTGGCATTCAGCTGCAGGTGTCCTACATCTGACAAGCCTGGTCAGGAACCTGTCAGGCTTTAACCTGCATCTTCAGACAACGCTGACACAACCACTCTGGACAGAAGTACAGTATACTGTCACTGTATTAAATTTGTTCCGAAGTATGTCGTACTGATGGTCAACCCATTGTGCCCTGAACAATTTAGAGAAATGCTACTTTAAAATAATGAATCCTCCCCTGCATTAACAAGTTTATCCAGAAGTAAAAACATAAAAATCCTGACAACCTAATCAAATTTAAACTTCGTATTTTTTACAGGAAAGGGAACAAAACAGAGGTAACAGCTACAGTAATTAGGATAAATACTTACTAGACACATTTTGGCTGTGCCGACCCTGATTCAGCAGGTCACTAGACAGAACTGAAGAGAGGAGTGTACAAAAAATTGATCTTCACAACAGAGTAACTGGAGCTCCTCATTCTCAGTGGGAAGGTCTACAGTGTTTATAATCATCAGCTATTCTAATATTGGCTGTCTGAAAATCAACAGGTCCATTAGGCAGGTATCAGTCTTTGCAGTTTTGATCTCTTGGTGCTAAACTATTCTAAAATCAGCTTTGTTATTAACAGTAGTCAAAAAAACAAAGCTAATGAAGATGCTGGATAAAGAAGCATGTTTCATAACTTATACTAATCCCAGGTAATCTGCAACATCTAAACAGAAGAGTAAAATACTCTTTCTTACAACACACCTAGTTTTCGATATCAATATTTTCATTTAGCTACAATATCACCTTTTACTTAGAATAGCATCTTTCACCCCAAAATGTGGTCACTCCACCTACCTGTAGGATGAAGGTGACTTTACACAGTGATTAAGAGAAACTATGCAAAGCCACATGAAACACTATGAGAAGAAACACAATCAGAATAGCAGTGAAAACAAACATTTGGAAGAATCACGTTATCTAGATTAGTATCTGGCCAGTAAATTTGGGTTAGCATTCTATTCTCATACATGGACAGAAAAGGACCCTGCTTTTAAATTTCAGTGAACAGATGGTGAAATCCCACTTCCTGCTACTTTCACGCTGGGAGAGTAACTCAATGCTGCATCAGCCAGGAGACCGGCACCTACAGAGCTGTGAGAACACTCCACATGGAACCTGGCCTCTCCTTGGAGGTCTCCTAACCAGGACCCCTGCCACGTTAAAGAATATCACAGGCTCAAATTTGAGATGGCTTTGGAAATTGCAGACAGAAGCCAACGCAGTGCACCTTGATTAGTCTAATGCAAGATAATGTGTATATTTTTATGCCTTTTATACTTGCAGTTGCATTTTATTGGCCCCCATGATGAAGACAGATATTGTTTGGTGTCATTATCACCAGTGTAACTTCCCAGAGAAATTCACAACAAAGTTATATTACAGAGACATTATTGAATATCCCACTAAATGCTATTAAAAAAAAAAAAAGAAAAAAAATCATAATTCAGGACTAATGTCATCAGTACACAGATCTCTCAGATTTGCAGTGGTTTGCATCAGCTTCCAAAGAGCAATACAGAAAAGTGCACAGAAGCAGAAATCAAACTTGTGAAATGGACAAACCAAGATCCTCCCCTCTGAGGACAGATATAAGCAAACATGGCAACACCAGCAATGTAATGCTGAAAAAAGTAGCTCTGTCCGTCTCTGAAAAGAATCAGATACAACAGATTTTGAATATGTCACAAAATAGATTTGCAGGCTGACAGAGACTACTACTGGTTTTAAGGCTCCCATCTCTTTTCTCAAAGACCAGTCCTGAAAGGCTACATGGTCTCTTCCATGATGCAGTTTTAGTAGCTACTAATAGACTAGCACAAACTTTGTTGAAATCTTACTGAAGTAAAGAAGAAATAAACCTGCAAACCAATTTTGGGGAATCCAGTAACTCTGATTCAAACTGTGCAATTTTTTTAAGGACATTTTTCAGAAATACGATATTCAAACAAAAGTGGCAAAAACTCAAAGAATAAAGATCATACTACGACTGTGCTTCATTTTGTTAAGCAAGTGAAACACTAGAGCCCTCAAATTTTCATCTACTTCATATTTCAGTCTCAGAAAGTGTTACATCAGCACAGTCGCCAGGTAAAGCTGCTAGTTTATTCTAAATGGACTTTCTTCAGACACTGGCAGAGATGATGAGTGATTGTCCAATTCTGAAGCTATCAGAACTGAACGGATTTAGCAATGTCATAAACACCTCTCGAGGGAGTCACCTGGTGTTGAGAACTCACTTTACATGCTGTGTTTCAAAATGAGTTTTAATGGCTTTACATTAGATTCAAACCCACTTTAGAGCTATTATTTCTCCCTTTCAACCTTTTCACCCACTACTGCAATGTAATACAGCATATTCTATAATCACATGTTTGCAGGCCCGTGGTAAAGTAAACAAAACTTCAAAGGGTTATTATTTAAAGACTCTGTATTACAGCCGTAGGCCTGACTGTTATTCTTCCTCACCACCCCTTGGGCCCAAAGTACACAATCATCCAGTAATTGAACTGAAATGTCTAAATGGCTAGATCCCCTGAAGGACAGAGGTAGTTAGCAGTGAACAAAGTAAGGGATGTTTTAAAAAAAACCTCACGGCACTTTCCTGCACTGCTTGGAAATACTATGTAAATGTAGCTGACCTGGACCTACCAGGCTCTTGCAGAAAACTGAACAATGCATGGGTATTTCTGGGGTTGTAACTAAAGATTAAATGTAGAACTGTGCTGTATTTGAAGGAAAGATCTTACATTTAAATTGCGTTCAGAAGACTTGAAAGGAAGGAACAGAAATATACATATATACACACAAGTATATATAACACAATAGTATCACTAATACCATGTGAAAGCAAACCCCTCTAGGTCCTCATATTTAACAGCCCCTCCAAAAAGTGTAACGGATAGCAGATCCCAGGCTTTCATACACTGTAACTGTCAAAGCACTCAGGAGATAGAGTAGTGAAGGCTCTGACAGCTCTCTTTTACATTCTAAATGACATCTGCATTCAACAGAACAGAAATAAAGATTAAGGGAAACACCTGATATGATAGCGCTCAGCTTACCTCAAAATGCAATATTTAAAAAGTACAGAGAAACACAGGTCTGCCTTCTTGTACTGTAAGTAAAAACTGGTGTCAAAGCCTCAGAGGTCTTCAGCGCTGCCGGAGAGGCGAGTACCGCAGCATTCAACAGACTAGAGGGGCAGAAACTGCAGCCTCTATGGCACTGCTGAAATCAAAAGGTGTTTTGCCTGCGAAGGAAGGGAGTGAACGCACACAGAAAGTGGCTACGGGTACGGTCACACACAGCAGAGGAAAATTAACTTGGCCAAAACCTTTGCAGCCCTTCTTGTACTTCGCTGATGAGCAGAACGCCCGTCGCTAATTGACGGCGCCCCGCTGCTTCTGTACCTTTCACAGTACGTACCTATGGCAAATCTCGTTTGAGACGTTATTGGTATTACAGCTTTGAATGAAACACGTCAGCATACAGATCACGAGAGATGATTTCCAACAGATTTTTGCTGGTTGATTATATAAACGATGCCTCTTACTGCTGGAATAACACCTCAAAGGCAATATAATGACGACATGACAATGTATGTAAATCAAGAACTGCATGTGGGTTTATTTTACACTTGAGAAAACAGTGGATTTAATTGTGTGAACCAAAATGTACTGTACAATATTAATGATAAAACATCAAAATGTATAATTCATAGTGCATTGCTTGCTTTATTTTTATTTATTTATTTTTTTTATCAGATAGTTCCTTTAAGTACATGCATCTGGAAAGATGCAGGTGCCAGTAAAATTCCTCTATTTATATCAAGCTGCAGGAACTAAATTTTATTGAAAAAGTGTGGTTTTACATTATATACACAGAAATCGAATATAAAATGACAATATAAAAAGTTAAAAGAGAAAGCATACAGCCAGAAGGTACAAAGAAAGTTGAACAGTTTAAAATGGTACGATATGTAACATGTATTTTTTAAGCTGATGCTGGCAATTTACAAGGAACAGAATCCAACATTTGCCCCATTTTTTTTGTTTTCATTTACCAATGCAGCACACTATAGAAAGGTCAGCTTGTACCAAAGCTTAACATTTGTAAATAACTATAAACTGCAGTATTTTACAGGAAAAAAAAAAAAATAAAGGAAAGAAAATAACATTTTTACACTTGTTTTAAATAACAGCTTGCATACTTTTTTTTTTTTTGCCATAAAGTGGCAATTCTCAGCATCCAGAGGGTTTGGGCATAGTGGCAACTTGGTTTGCTATTTTTTTAAATTATTATTTAACTTATACAGTTGTGGCTTCCTAACCCCTTGAATACTACACAGCTCTCCTTCTTCCAAGGACTGCATGCACAATTTCTTCACAAACCAGTTCTGCATTAAAACAAAAAAAAAGAAGCTCATTCATTTAAAAAAAAATAAGTTCTGCTTCCGACACAGCTTTTATTTGAATAAAATGCCTTTAAGCCTTTGTTTTGTTTTTCCTTGTTAAGTTATTTAGTCACTGGGAAAGGCACAGAAATGCTATTACAGTTCTCAGAGGGTTAAAACTTGACACTACCAGGTTCTGTGACCTTTATTGTCATGGCAACTTTGTAATTTTAGGATGTCTCTTTATCATTGTTCTTTGTGTCTTTCTTTACGGCTAAATTAATGTCTCTCAATAGTGTCTCCCACTATATTCTACAAAAGATAGCTTAACATCAAGGACAGATGTTGAAAATAAAGGTCAGACTTTGACTCACAAAAAAATAAAAACAGAAACAAAAAATAACCATGCACAGATCAGACAAAGAGCATATAAATATAACTACAAAATAAGTGTAAGAAAAACCAAGGTCCAGATAGGCAGTTCAGCAACAAAAGTAAGACTGATTTCAGAGGCTCAGGTCAGGCCTAGTGCAGTACTATGAAGAAGTTTAGTGCAATGTTCCTGTGGTCACTTGCATACCTGGCTGCTTACCTGGACGCTATTGTTTTTCTAACTCAGTTACATAGATCAGATGGTCCTCTGGGGACTTGCCATGTGTTTTACTAAGGTGCAGTTTGACTGCATGCTTGCTTGCAAAAGTTCGGTTACAGAGCTTACATTGGAATGTGGAGCCTAAGTCCTCCTCGGCAATTCCAAGTGAGCCCAAAGTCTTGTTTGTGAGGACTTTTGAAACATTCTGCTGTTCTTGAATCTGATTAAGTGGCAACTTTGACAGATCCTTCAAACTAAACCCTAGGTGCGTCTCTAAGTGACTTATGTATGTAGAAGCAGTCCTGAACTGAGAGGCACAATCATTGCAAAAGAAAACAGGATGTCCTGTGTCCAAGTTCTTTAAAAATTTAGTTCCACCTGTCCTCCTTAACTGATACTTCACATTGGCCAGCCAGTGGCTAATTGTGGTCATGGAAAGACCAGTAAACTTAGAGATGTGTACCCGCTCTTGTGGACCTAGGTCCGACATAATGTATTTGCCTTCTGGGGTCTCCCTCAAACTGGAAGCAAACTGGGCTTGAAGGATCAGAAGATGCTGAGGGTTCCAGTTGGACTGTCTGCCCTTCCTCTTGTGTACTGGCGACAGTTCATCCAGAGCTTCCTCAAAACTGCTCCCGTCAGCATCAGATTTCTCTGACACGGTAGACGGCGTTGAAGACTTGGGCGTCAAACGTCCTGTGAGGTTCTTCACCATGTCGGAAATATCCAGCAGGGCGCTCTCCCTTAGCGGGGACGAGGCAGAGTCAGCCACACTGGAAACGAGAGGTTTAGTTTTGGACTTGGTTAAATCAATGGGCTGATCACTGTTCTCATAGTAATATCGGTCAATAGCATCAGCCTGCTTGACCGGAGTGGTTGGGTAAATGGGTTTGTCCAACATGCTGTTGCTAATTTTGTACAGCATGGCCAAAGGGTCCAGAGAGGGGCTTACCGGCTTAGAAATTTTGCCTAAGTGGGTATTCATAATGGACTGTAAAGCACTCAACGGATTAATGAAGGATGGCTCAGGTGAATGATCTGTGATGATTCCTAAATTGTTACAGCCATTTGCAACCTTTGTTTTAAGTGGCTCAGTACCATTTGGAGTATGTGCTTCTGCTGGACTATCCTTTTTGACCTTCTGAACATCTGTCTCAGAGCTCTTCTTCTGCTGCTGTTTGTTACTTACTTCTTCTGCTTTTGGGAAGTCCTTGTTTTCTTTAGCGGCAGGTGACATGGGTTTGACTGGAGAACTCTTCTCTTTCTCCAAAGGCTTTTCTTCCTTCTTCACGATCTTACCTGTAACTTTCTCCACTAGTTCTTCCATAGCAGATACATTACTCTTGTGAGGTGGTGGTGTGAGATTGCCTGGGGAATGAATGAGCGCATTGTGTTCTGACGACAGTGATTTTACACTGCTCGCGTAAGACGGCTGAATTTGAACACTCTGCACTGCAGGCTGAAGGGGTTTGACTGTTCCTGGCAGCTGGTAAGCTGCATGAATACTGGGATAACCTCCCCAGGAAGGTGCTCCATTCTGAGCTTTGCTGATAGCTGTTGTCACTGTGTTCTCCAGGGATTTCAATATGTCTATTCCGCCTTTGGGACTATCATCTAGGTCCTCCTCTCTGAGGTACTGATACAAAGTCGTTGCCTCAAATTTCTCTGTAGAGTCCTCATTTTCTTCTTTAATCTTTTTCTCGGTTTCACCGACCAACACCTTTTCCTTCTCTAGGTCTTTCTTTTCCTCCAAGTTTGTGGAGCCTGCTGGGGAATCGGGCTGCTTTTTGATGTTGGAGGCTGGTAGCCTTGTGTGGGTGGTGGGTGGAAGAGGTATAGACTGTATCTTCTCCTCCACCACAGGGTCCAAAACTAGCTGTTTGCCTTTTTTGGAAGCAGAATTGGTCACCTTCAAGAAATGACCAGTGACCATCATGTGAGCAGTGAGCTGCTGCAAAGTGTCATGGGAACTGCCACATTCCATGCACTTCAGTATTTGGGCTTTGCGTGCTTCAAACTGCCAAGTGTAGCTAGCACCATTTTGATAGCCATAGCGGTTGTTTGGAGTCACATAGGGGTTGGCAGTTTTCTGATCCTTTGCAGACTCACCCAGTGAAGCTTCTGCAGTGATCCCTGTTGGCTCAGGTGAACAAGGTGAAGCTAAGTCCTGAAGTGCTCGCTTTTTGGTAGAAGGAACCAGTTTAGTGATGGCTGGTACTGGCTCCTTCAGAGGCACTTTCTGGTAATGCTTTGTTTTTATCATATGGACGCTGAGGTCTTGCAAAGACTCAAATGAATGCCCACAGTACATGCACTTCAGCACTTTTTGGGCATCCTCTTTGCCTTCCATTTCCATAAGTGATCGTTTTCTAGGCTTTGACCACCGTTTGGTCTTATCAGCTTCTTTATCTCTGTTGTCATCACGGTAATGTCCAGTTTCATTCATGTGCACTGTTAGCTCCACCAGTGTATCATAGGCTGCACTGCAGTCTTTGCATCGGAACTTGCTAGCACCGGTGAACACCGACCCATAAAGTTTATTGTTTTGCCGGTAAAGCTGTACTGTGCTGAAAAGACTGGGCTCTGGGAGAAGTCCATATGATGAGGTCTGCTGCAAAGTTTTGGCTAATGCAGCTTGGTGCCAGTCATAACCTGAACCACCACTGTTACTATTACTGTTACTGGTATTACTGGTAGTTGTACTGGTACTAGTGTTGGTACTGGAGGTACTAGTACTCTGGGAATTGGCATTGGTGTCAGTACTGGTGGTGTTTTCGTTCTGGCTGATTCCATTGTTGCTGGTGGTTGGATTGGATTTCTTTAAGTCCAAAGCTAAACTGGACCAGCAAGTCTCTGAAAGTAAATTTGCATACACAGCTTTTATTTGTGCCAAGCTGTCCTGTGGATAGGAAACATTGTCTGTGCACTGAGGATCCTCTTTCTCTTCTTTAGAGGAAGTGCTTTTGAAATGGGCCAGCTGATCGCTGTTCTCACTAAACGGCGAACCATAGCCTGCATCCTGATTAGTTGCAGTGCTGACTGGGGAGTTCTGGTAGCTTTGAGCTTCTTTGATCTCCGCTTCTTCATTGCACAAATACTCATTCTCCTGGATGTCCAGAGACAGCCCATCATCTTCCACGCTGTCTTCATCTATTTCTGCTGCTTTCAATTCCTCCTCAGGAACATATGCTAAAATACAGGAGGGGAGAGGGGGGCGAAAACAAGACAAAGTTATTGAACACACACATTTTACATCATTGCTGTCTTCTGTACTAAAAGCAGTAACCATAAAGACAAATTTTGAAGATACATCCAGAAACCAAACTCACCATCACTCACACACTCTCTAACTATAAATCCACACAGTCTGTCCTGGTTAGTTTGTTATCATTACTATCTAAGAATAAACTTTGACTTCAGCAGTAAAATACGTGCCAGGACCACAGCAGATACCATAATATCAAAACCAAAATCCCACAAAGAGCCTACTAAACCAGTTTTTACCAGCTTACAAAATAGCCCAGCACTGAGTTATATATGCTGCACTACATATGCGCAACACGTTGCAGCTGACCTTCACCACTCAGGCCTGGGCACTCAGAACCACTGGCTTGACCAACTCCATCTCGTCAGGGCTGTCTCTGCTGGCAAACTGGCTTTAAGCTACAGCTTCAAGTGCCATTTCTGTGTCACTGACACCTGACTCTAATGGAGCCATATGGGGCGAGCGTGTCAGGTCAGCTGTTCCAGGGTCTCCCAGTGCCTGGCTGTACTGGTTCCCTCTCAGAGCAGAACAGCTTTCATTTTCACAAGGTGAAAAGAGAAGCAAGGCTATGATTGGTTTCCAAAATGGCTAGGATATCCCTTTGATCTGGGTCCTGCATTTATCATTTTGAAAACAGCAGTCAGCAACTAAAAGGAAACGTTAGAGATTAATTTTTAAAAGCAACAAACAAAAAAACTTGAGACCTCCATCCCAGCTCGATTACTGCCTTATGGTAAAGATCTAACTTTACTATTGTATTGCCACCTGGTGAAACTATGCAATCTTACCAAACTATGTGTTTATCTATATCAAACTATTTTTTAAAGTAGCAAATGTGATATTCATGAGCAGATGGCCATTACATCAAAACATATTTACTCCAAGGGCCCAATTCACAGAAGTGGCTTACATGTACCTAAGTGATAAATGTACACTTTCATTGTAAAGCAGAAAACATACTCATACACATTTTCCCCTAGTTTTGTAAAAGAAGCTTAAAAAAATCACAACAATAATGGAATGTACATCATTTATGAGCATGTCAAGGTAGAAAACATGGATTGCAAACAATGTTCAGTAATCAAATTAAAATATGCCTCCTTGTCAGGTGAACTGTGCAGCAAGGGATGCTGAAATGTGGGCTATGCCCTTCCATGGTACGATACTGAAAGAATGCCAGAAGATATGATATGAAGAAAATACATATTATCATGTTAACAAAGGTGAGGTCTTCAATTGGGAAGAGCATAAGCACAAGTTGAGCTTCTTTTCGTACATATTGTTAATATATTCTGAAACTTCTTTTTTGAAAAATAGAAATAACCTTATCTCATTGTAATATGAACACTCCTTGAAACTTTTTTTTTATTTTTTTGGAAAAGTAACAGTATTATGGCCAGCACTGCATTCTGTTTCACCTTTGCAATTCAGTCTTAATGCAGCCCCTAACTACTTCAGTCTGATGTTTTGAGACAAAGAAGAAAAATAGTCCATCTACCACTGGAGTAACGCTGAACCTTCAGATGTCCACTGCATCTTTCATCTTTCCTTTAAGTATCACATTTTTTCAGAAGAGAATTTGATCTTTTGTTTTTTAAAAAAGTGTTAAGCAGGGCCCAGCTCCTTACAGTGCATCAGCCTCAGCTGTTTTTCTAATATATTTAAAAGGACTGGTGAGTACTAAGCACAATAGAAGTTACTACAGAAATCATCCTGGAGCCAAAGGCCGGGAAGATGCCAGAAAAGCATCATAAAACCATAAGGAAAAAAAAAAAAATCTTTAAAATGCATTTAGTTCATAAAATGAAGAAAGAAATACAGAAATAGTGAAAGAACTAAGAAGTCAGTCAGCTTCCCAGCCTTGCAGTAATGTTGCTGTTGAAACGCTCTGCAGGTATTTGAGCACGGTAGTTCTGCCGTAATTCTGAACTCGAGGTATGCAAGTAGAATTCACTCCCACAGCTACAGTCTAAGATCTCTTAGCTCTCTCATTAAACACACCTGTTTTCAGTCATTTCTAACAGCAAAAGGCGATACATTTTTAAGTTTCAGGAAAGTAAAGAACAGTTATAGAAGAATATGGTTTCTGTTTCTGAAATTACTTTTAAATAAAAAAATAAAAAAAAAACTCTGAGGCCTAAAATGCATAAAAACAGACAGTTACCATCTGGCATTTTTATATTAAAAAAAATAGACAACAAAAAAATCTTAGTAATAATCAGCAGACAGTCGACAGTCACACCAAGTAAAAGCTAAAAACGGAGGAGGCCTGCATTCTGAGCTTTTGTGAACAGCTATCTTCTTACTAACCTTCATGGAACTACGCCAATTTTCTCAAATTTTCACATCCAAATATTTTTAATAAATAGATGTAAGAAACTGTTGTAAGATACCGAATGTTGCTATAGTTGATGCAGAATTTTGTAAGAATCCTGCTTACATCTCTTTACTTGATTCTAAATTGCATAAATATATATTTTTATAATTGCTATATAAAACCATCTAAATATCTGCTTAAGCAGAAACTCTGGTTGAGCCACTGCCCCATCTTTTGTTTTGCTTTATTTGTTTATGACGGCAGGTTTTCTCTATTCTTGTACTTTTGCGCTTTACCGTAAAAATAAGAGATATCCACACAAGGATCGTTAAAACTATGTGAAAGGTCAGTGTTAAACTGTCAAAGCAAAGAAACTTGGGTGTCAGGGTAAAATATCCATCTTTCACTTACTTTCCTAGTCTTAGGTTCTGCTGAGACCACTACAGTATTGAATTTAGTCCCTTACCAACATACAGTGCAGTATATGCGTTAAGAATGTACGACTGGCCAGGACTATAATTTTCTGTGATTTCAGAATTTAAACCAGATTCTAAAAAATCCCCTGAATTTACATGATGTGCACACCCACATGTCTGTACAGTAGTCATACGAAATATCACAAAGAAATAATGCTTCTTAACCAAAAAGAGAGTAATTTACCTGAAATGTTTAATTTCTGTCACTGCAAGCAAAAAGATTTTGTTTAACTCCTTTAGTTACCATAGGATACACACAATACCTTTTCATTCAAGACTACTAATGTTTATAAGATGAATAGCAGCACACTCAACATATGGTATTTTGCAAGGTCAGTGCAATTCTCTAACTGAAAAGGTTTCTGTTAAAGCTAATTCAGAAGCATACAAAATAAAGAATGTTAATTTCTAAAAACATGTATGTCTTACTAAAATTCCCATAGAAATCTGACAAATAAATAGGCTTCAGAATTTTAAACACAGCAAAAATACTTCTATTATAATTACTTGCAAAGACAAGTAATATTATTTTATATAAAATAAAAGCATGAGATGTTGAGATTCTCCCTCTAAATTATAATAGGTAGATCAACTGACAGACAGATTTCTGACAATGTTTCTTTCTGTGACCGAGAAACTCTCAGCAATGTTCTCCAGATATTCCTGCATCTGCAAAGGCATTGCTGGTTTACATGTGTGCCGAAAACACACGAAAAACCAAGAACAGATATAACCAGTGATTCTCAACAAAAACTATATTCAAAGCAGAAATTACAAAATGTGATGTCAGCTTTTCCTTTTCGTTCGTGCATGCACAGAGTCAGGCAAATGCACGGTGTAAAAAGGGGAAAAAGCTTCACATTCCAGACAACTAAAAATTAGGGGAAGCAGTCTGTATTTCTTCTTATTAAGTCTTGATAATATTTTTTGCTTATAAAATGTGCCTTCTGGATGCCAGTGCTTCCCCATAGATATACTGTCATCTTTGAGCAGTGTTAAAAGCTGCGCATTCTAATCTAAGTGGACATGAGACGCTATATATTGTACATGTGAGTAGCACAGCACATTGTGTTTGCTTCAGTGAGAATATTTACACTATAAATACAGAGCCATTGTTGGAAAAAGCAGACAGAGATCCGAAATGTAAGAATGTAGTTAAAAATAAAAATATTCTCACATAAAACCTTTCCGTATCCTCGGACCAGTGCTTTTGAAGGAATCTGTCTCTACGGAGGTATTCTTTCCCATTCAAAAAGGGATTCAGCATTGAATACATTATTTTGAAAAGGACAAAAAGTAACGATTGTATTTGTTTTTAATGGTCTACAAAATTAAATGTAGTAAACTCTTCAAGATCAAATTTTAAATCCTTCAAAGAAATAATTTTATTCAGAAGAAACACCTAAGTACTGAATGCTACAATTCAGTAAAGCAATTGAAAACTGAAGTAATTTTCACTAAAATACATATTACATAGTTTCAACAAACAGAAATGGATTTAAGTCTAAACTTCTTCACTAAATCAAGACCTGCTCTGGGACGGAACAATAGTGGCACGATGTGAATGTTCACCATTCTTCAACAGATGCATTTCCACAGCTTCTAATATTTACCCAGCCAACAGGAGACAGCAGCTGCAGAAGTTTTCACAGCCCACACTGTCACCTTGCACAAACTGCACTGTAGGCTGGGGGTGACTTCCACTGCACACAAGAACACATTTCACATGTTGGGCAAAAAAGTATGACTAGAAAAGACAATCTATAGCCACACATTTCCTTCGCTGCAGAAAAATGAGAGGGAAAAAAACCCAAAACAACAAACACAATAACAAAACAAAACAAAACCACAAAAAAACCCACAACGCATTCACGGATATGTTTTCAGAAGACAAGAGTCACGAGAGTTTTGCAAAAGAATACAAAATCTCACATTGTGAGAGGTTAACATGCCTGCTGGAAGATTTGTGAATTTTCTATATTAGTATATACAAATGTTCATACAAAATTCTGGCACAGATGCTACAAATCTGTGTGTGTGTCTGTATTACAATGTCACTACAGTGGAAAAATATAGCTTAGCTATGACAATGGCTGAGAAGCAGCACAGACGATCAGACCACCAAATAACCTTACTACAGTGGTTTGTGTCTTTCATTTCTAATTGCAGCAAAAGGGGGAGGGGGGGGGGAGGAAGGGAACAAAATACTGGAACTGCCTGCCCTCTAATTCTAGTGCCATGGGTCTGAAAAGTAGATAAGGTACTGTAACAAGAACAATCTCCGTGGTTCTAGTAGGTTGAATGATAACCCTTAAAGGCATCCCATTAAAAACCAACAAAAAGATTCTTCACCTCCTCTTCTCTCCCCTATCTCCTTAAAACGAACGCTGCGAATTATTAGCCAACGCCGGCAATTGGAGAACGAAGCAGCTTGCACGCGGGTATATTTTCACGGTGATTCTAATCTGAGAAATTTACTTGCTCTTCCCCTTCTATCTGATAAACTATACATTCAAGCATTCTCATTAGTGCTCGGATCACCAAAGAGAGCTGGAGATGAATCAGTCCATCCACCCCTCCTCTCCCTGCTCTGTCGAGATTATTTCATTGAAATGTTCATTTTCATCCCTGCTGGCAACATTAGAATGGAAGTATTTAACCTGTTTCCATTACTTATACAAATTACCATTATGGGGTAGGACAGATGTTAGAATCATGCCACATAACTGACTTCCATACATTCTTTACGGGGAGGATAAGAAGAGGGAAAGCTGTTAGATCATATTATCCAGTCTCAATAATGTTCTCTCTGCTACCAGATTCATTAACTTCCAACATCAACGTTTCACTTTCTTTCTGCGTGAAAATGCTCCGTCTCCTTGAGCTCATTTAATTTGGAACAGGAAATCTTTGTCAGAAATAATTTTTTGATCAGGTGCTCTAACTAAGGGGTGAAGGGGGGCTGGGGAAAGAATAAAGAAAAGGGGGAGAAAAACCCAACACCTTGTCGAAAATGTTATTTCTCTAACATGGATGATGAAAGAGAAGTCAGTTAAGATGCTGGTACTCAAAGATGGCTGTCACTTCAGATAGGGGATGGCACGACTCACCTAGACAGGTGACGCTTTGGTGGAGCAAAGGCTTGCTGCATTATTGAGAGCACCAGAGATCAGGATGACAAAGACTGTAGGCCCAGGGTGCCTGGGGCTCCTAGAGAAGTGACTTCAGCAGGCACATGGATTTCAGCCTCCATTTGCATCACTAACTAATAGTGAAGTACAAAACAAAAGTTCGGTGATTAAAAGGCAAGCACATGGGTACAGACGGCAAATACCCCAGTCACCAGCAACTTCCTATTAATTTTGAAAGAACAAGGTAAAAGCTCATAGTGTTTAACAAAAAAAAAAAAAAAAAAAAGGTTCTATTACAAA